>NW_022995766.1:386119-496538 GCF_900245975.1 Drosophila guanche
ATAGTACGGAGCAGGTAGCCATTTCTTTATCTTGTACAACAAACCTTTGTGCCAGACTCGATCGAACGCTTGTTGAATATCAAGAAATGCAGCAGTGCAGTATTTTTTGTTTTCAAATGCCGAAACTATATCATTAATAACCCTGTGACATTGCTCAGGGGTCCCATGACCCCTCCTGAATCCGAATTGGTATTCAGGAATGATGGAAAGTTCGTCCAAAATTGGTAACATTCTCTTCAATAGTATTTTTTCAAACACTTTCGAGAAAATTGTCAACAGACTAATGGGACGGTATGATGTCAATTCCGTTTCTATTTTGTTTGGTTTTAGGATCATAACGATCTCTGCACATTTCCATTGACTTGGAAAGTGGTCTAGTCTGAGAATCGCGTTATATATAAGAGTGAGAAACCGAATGCATTTTGGTGGTAAACTTTTTAGGGTGATACCGTCTATTTTATCAGGGCCTGGTGCTTTTTTATTGTTCAAGCATTTGATTTCTGTCACAACTTCTTCATATTTAATGCTTTTAATAGGCATTTGAAATTTAAGGCCCTGCTTGACAAGAATTGCAGCACCTTCATGAGCTCTATCTGATGGATGGTCAGCTCTTACTGTGTCGTATCCAGTAACTTTAAAAAAAGATTTGCTAGTGAAGTGTGTTTCTGAAATAAGCATGACGTCAATGGCATTCGTTTTTAAAAATAAAGCTATTTCATTTACATAGTTGGAAAGCCCATTGGCATTCCATATTCCTAAGTTTAGATTTATTTGCATAGCTTATTTACATGTAACATTATCATGTTAAGTAAATATGAAATATAACAAAAAAAAATATGGTTATCTAGTGGAAAACGAGAAGGTACGTGTGGAACCCTATACTAAGTAAGACATCTGGAACTTCGTGGTTTTTTTAAATTTTTATTTCCGGTACTCGAAGAGTAAATAGGGTATACTGTATTTGTGTGGAATAACGGTTGTATGTAACGCACAGAAGGAAGCGTTTCCGACCCCATAAAGTATACATATTCTTGATCAGCATCAATAGCCGAGTCAATAGAGCAATGTCTGTCTGTCCGTCTGTCTGTCCGTCTTGTTTGTCGGATAGTTCTCAGAGACTATAAGAACTAGAGCCACCAAATTTAGGTCCAAACTGCTGTATGTTCACACTGAAACCAGTGTATTTCAAAAATGAGCCCTACCCCCGCCAAAGGGCGAAAACCTTGTTGATGCAGATGACAGATAAAGGAAAAATGTAAAATTTGACAAATAACCGCTAAGGTACAGATGTAGTACTGATTGCCGTGTACAGAAGTTGTGACGCGTAAGAAACGTCTCACACGTCCCTTCTCGTGTAATTTTATATTTAACATTTCTTCTATATATGTCATATATATCTACATAAGCTCGACTATTGATGCTGATCAAGAATAGTTATACTTTTTGGGGTCGGAAACGTTTCCTTCTGGGCGTTCCGCACATTGCTCCGACCACAAATATAAAATACCCTAGTTACTCTTCGTGTACCGGTTTTAAAAAAACCAGAACTTTTGGAAATGCCCAAAGGCTGTCCACCAAAACATAGCAAAAAGGGGAAGGTTAAGACTGATACGGCGATACGCTGACGGCACAGCGACTGATTCATGTTGTCTTCAGCCAGGCAGAAAGTGCGCCATGTGCGCTTATCAGGGGAAATATTTTCCCGTTAAGAGCGATAAGGCCATCCAAATAAGCAGAGACACTCCCCACTCCGAAAGTCAACGAACACACAGCAATGGTTAAGCATTACACTAGGCAACAACATTTAACACACCCCAATGGTTGGCTAGTAGGGTGCCGAGTGTCGTCAAGTGTCGTTGGTGGGATCCATCACCTGTTAATTGTTGCGAGTACCCTCACAACCCAATCATTATCATCATCTTCATAAAACACTCTTTAAGTGTCTAAATGAGTGGGTGATAAAGAGAGGGAGGGAGTTACGAACCCTATATTCGTTAGACAAGATTTAATTACAATTTTCGAGTTTTTTTTTTGCAAAATCAGGTGCAAAATCGATGGCCTTATTGACATTTTATTCTGGGAATTATAAAAGTGCTGCGGGAGACAGAAAAAGTCAAAAGATTTTGGCCAATACTATGACGTTCTGAGTGCAGCCAAAGGCAGAAAGTATTGCCATTTTCATTTAGTTAAGACTTCACAACCGACCAGAGACTGTGATAATCTTCCTTTGCATATTTTATGTAGGTTGTGGATAATATTGTAGGAAAATACCTTTCTTTCATTCAATTATTCGTCCAGTGGTCCCAATTCTTACTTTTCATTGCTTTCAATCAAAACGAGAAGGGACGTGTGAGACGCGTCTTACGCGTCACAACTTTTATACCAGGCACTCAGTACTACATCTGTACTCAAGCGGTTATATGTCAAATTTTAAATTTGTTCTTCATCTGTCATATACATCTACAACACTTCTCACGCCAACACGCTACTTTAGCACGCCCCCCTTCCCTAGAGCCAAACACTGCAGAGTCATGGCAGAGGCTGGACGAGCAGAGGCAGCCGCCGCACACTGCAGGAAGCAGAGTGTAAATTAGAGAATGTAAAAAATAACACCAAAAGCTGCCGGACATGGTGTGTTTAGCCATTGAAAATTTTATTTCTTTATTGTGGCTATAATAATGGTCCAATCGGAACCCAATTCGGTGATCTGATAGATATGGTCATTCCCTACGGAATGATAGATAAATTCCGTCCCTACCGAATGGCGTTTTTAGTTATACCCGGTACTCGAAGAGTAAATAGGGTGTATTGTATTTGTGTGAATAACGGTTGTATGTAACGAACAGAAGGTAGCGTTTCCGACCCCATAAAGTGTGTATATTCTTTATCAGCATCAATAGCCGAGTCGATAGAGCCATGTCTGTCTGTCCGTCTGTCCGTCCGTCCGTCCGTCTTGTTTGTCTGCTAGTTCTCGGAAACTATAAGAGCTAGAGCCACCAAATGACTTTGGCTCCAGACTGCTGTATGCTCACACTGAAACCAGTGTATTTAAAAATTTAGCCCCGCCCCCGCAAAAGGGCGAAAACCTCCCAAACCTACATTTTTGAAGATAAAAGAAAACTAAAAACGCCATTTCGTAGGAATGGTCATATTTATCAGATCACTAAATCCGATTGGATCATTATTATAGCCAGAATGAATTAATTTCCGTATCCCGCAGCTTTTGTTGTTTTTTCACATTCATTCATTCACACTCTGCTTCTGCTTCTGCTTCACTCGGCCTCTGCCTCTGCCGTACCTCTGCCACTGCTTCTGCCGACTTTTAACCCACCCCGTCCCGCAGCATATATTTTTTTGTGTGCGGGAGCTGCCTCTGCCTCTGCCGCGAGTCTGAAGTGTATTGGTCTAGGGAAGGGCGGTGTGCTATAGGAGCGTGTTGGTGTGAGTAGTGTTGTTGATGTAGATGACAGATGAAGAAGAAATGTAAAATTTGACTAATATCCTAAGGTGCAGATGTAGTACTGAGTGCTGGAGATAAAAGTTGTGACGCGTAAGAAGCGTCTCACACGCCCCTTCTCGTTATTATACAAAACACTTATACATTTGCTTTCCCATTTCATTCGTGTCGTTATTTTCTAGCTATTTTTCTAGACTTAACAATTTCATTTTTGGTTTTTCTTTTTATTGCTAATACTTATCTGGGAATCGCGCCATTTATTTTTCCAAAAGGCACTGCATTTAAGAAAATGTTGGCTTGGAAATTGATTCAATGCACTATGGGGCATTTGACCACTTTTTGTGTCATTAATTAATAACTTCCAAACGAAACAATATTTTTTTATTTATTTGTTTGATATGAGTCTATAATAGTCTGAAAGGAAGGTTTGTTGAAAAAATGGGCGTGCCACCGCCTTTTCTTCAGGGTAAAATCAAATTTTTATTTTATTTTTAAATTGAATCAAACAAAAAATGATGGGAATATGTAAATCAATGCCAAATTATACTCAAAAAGTTCCACTGCACGGCAGTGCAGAGATACTGGAAATGTCTCAAAGTTATTATAATTTGCAATTGGGCACGAATTTAGCCAATCTGCACAGTTTTTTTCGATTGGTTTCAAGTTTTCCGTGAAAATGTTCAATTTAATCGACAAAATAAAAAAGTTCTTCAAAGGGTCCACAAATAACCCTTATCGATCTCAAAGCTAGTGACGGGTATTAACACTTAAATTCAATGCAAATCAGCATTTTCTTCTGCAATTTTCTTCTTCACTCAGTTTAATATTGCAAACAACTCCGAAAATCCGAACTTTATGTTATAACCATTGCAATGGTTGAACGCATTTTAAATTTGGTCATAATCACATTTTAAACAATACCAAATATAATTAAATATATAATCAAATTTCAAAGCACATGCGGTGCCAAATTGAAGCCCAAACGAAAAATAGTTTGTTGGAAATTAGCCAACGAAGAAAAACTCAATTAAAATAATACTTCCCCTCTCTCCAAGGGTAGAGCGGTAACATAAAACCTAAAAACAACGAAAAGGGACGTGTGAGACGCTTTTTACGCGTCACAACTTTTATACCCGGCACTCAGGACTACATCTGTGTTTTGCCAAATTTTAAATTTTTTCCTCATCTGTCATCTACATCTACAACACTTCTCACACCAACACGCTCCGTTAGCTCGCCACCCTTCCCCAGACCCACATACTGCAGACTCGCAGTCTGCATATATAAGCTGCGGGACGGGGTGGGTTAAAAATCGGAAGGGTAATCAGCAGGGGGAGGGCAGAGGCAGAGGCCGAGTGAAGCAGAAGCAGATTATGAATGAGAGAATGTAAAAAGAACTACTAAAACTGCGGGACAGGGTGGGTTTAGCCACTGGAAATTAATTTCTTCATTGTGGCTATAATAATGATCCAATCGGATCCCAATTTGGTGATCTGATAGATATGGCCATTCTCTACGGAATGGCGTTTCTAGTTTTCTTTTATCTTTAAAACTGTAGACTTGGGAGGTTTTCGCCCTTTTGCCGGGGCTGAAGGGGGCGTGGCTTTAAAGTTAAACTTAATAATAAAAGCAATACACACAGCAGCGCAGCGCCAAACCTTCCATCACATTAGACACGCTTCATTCCTTTTTGCACATATCATTGGTCAATTGACTGTGAAAACGTGCGACAACAAAAACATAAACCGATTCAACAGAATAATAGAGACAGGCAGTACATAAAAAAAGCAACGGAAAATTACTACTGCATTTCTAAAGAGTTTTTCATAAACTAAAGTCCTGGCCATGGTTGCGTAGCAGCTACTAACTAGGTTTGCAAGCCTCCGGCTTGGGCCTCCTGGATCCTGCAACCTGACTCCTCTCGCTGCTGCCATTCTTTAAAGCCAATATCATTAGCATTATGATGCCACCACGACGACACACCTTGTGGCTGTGGCTGTCGCTGCCACCGACCTCAACCACTCACTGTCTCCCGAAGTGTGCGAGTCTGACACGAGACGTGGCACGAGAAGGGATGTAAATGTAGATGGCTGAGATAAAACAAAAATGTAAAATAATGCGTCCACAAATACAATTTACCCTACTTACTCTTCGAATGCAGTGTATAAATATGTTACCAACTTAATATGTACATATAGCACTAAGGTTAAGTACATTCATACCTACACATGTACATACATATGAATGTACATATGTACACACATATTTGCTGACGCGTTCCGGTACATGAAGAGTAAATAGGTATATTGTATTTGTGTGGAAAAATATAACACAAAGAAGGAATAGTTTTGGACCCCTCAAAGTATATACATATATTCTTGATCAGCATCAATAGCCGAGTCGATTTAGCAATGTATGTCTGTTTGTCCGTCCATCCGTCTGTCCTTCCTTATGAGCGCCTGGTTCTCAGAGTCCATAAGAGAAAGGGCAACCAAGTTTTGCATCCAGACTTCGGTATGCTCACTCTGTTACAAGTGTATTTCAAAATTTCTCCCCGCCCCTACCTAAAATAAGCTGAATCCACAATTTAAAAGTTTAGAGAAACCTATAAATCCCATTCCGTAGGGAATAACCATATCTATCAGATCATTGAATTAGGATTAGATTGTATCATTATTATTTTCATAACTTGCAGTGCCTACACCAACCCCTTCCAGAAGATTTATTTAGTTTTGGCACATTTTAGCTTCGACTAGAGAGTGAAAGAGAATGTGCCGGACATGGTGGGTTTAGCCACAGCAAATAAATTTCTTTATTCTAACTATAATAAAGATTCAATCTGATCCCAATCTGATACCAATCTGATCTGAAAGATATGGTCCTTCCCTACAGAATGGCGTTTTTAGTTTTCTTATATTATCAATTGTGGATACAGCACATTTTCGCCCAATTTTAAAATACACTTGTAGCAGTGTGAGCATATAGCTATTTGGACTTTTATATATTTTATATTATTTACATACATAAATATAACTGTGCGTGTGCGAGTGCGAATGTATGGGTACATCCTTGTATCAGTTGGTAGCCTTTGTAAGTGTTGCAGTGGAGTTTCCGAGTGCGTTGCTGGGAGTAGCTGGGTGTTCCCTTCTTTTCCATGCAAAATGTTTCATATATTAATTGAAAGGTTGGTGAGGCAGTGTGAAATGCATTTTAGAGATTGTCCGGGGCAAGAATTGTACAAGCCTGAAAGAACACGATTGTAATGGAGAGAATTAGCAACTGAAAGAAGTTAGAATTATGAATTAGTTAAAGTCTGTGCCATATTTCCTAAATAAATACACATTCTTTATTTTAATCTTCTTTCTACATTATCCCTAATTCCTAACTATTATAAGCATTCTACTGCATAGTCTGTAGTCTTTCTTCAACATGCAACATTCTACGTTTATCCTTGAAATCTCGTTCCCATCTCCAACATCCCAACTCTCATCTATTTGCTGGATTACAGTATCAGCAGGCGAGTAGCTCCTGGACGATTGAATAGTGGCCATGGCTTTGTGGTGCTTCTGGTTGTAGTGTCTTTCTGGCTTAACCAATAACATACGCTTGACATACTCATCGCTAGGCCATGCATTATACTATTCAATTTTTATCAAAACTCTGACGAGAGACACTAGATAAGGCAAATTAATTAAAGGGAAAGCACCAGACAAAGGAGAGCGAGAGATATCCATTTAATCCTCCTGATTTTCAGCTTGCATTGTACATTTAGCACCAACCATTTGTGTTTGCTCTTTTGGTCGAGAAATCTAAAAAGCCAAGCACCCAAAATTTAGATGGAAATCGGAAAGTCCTTTCCCGTCGCACCTTTTTTATCCGGTAAAGGGGCTGGCTTATATGACACGTTGTTGCCTATTGAAGTTGTTCCTTTTGTTGCCATCTGCTTAGCTATTGATTGCATTGGGTTTGAGCTCCGTTGATTTTTGGCTTTCCCATCGTCCTGCTCTTCTCAGCAAAAAGAGGAAGAGTTTTTAAGTCTTTTCGAAAATGCAGCCCCAGAGTATTTCTTTTGCTGCAGTTGAGAAGAAAAATGAAGAGGAGGAGAACATAAGCCGCCTGGATGTTGACTGAATGGATAGGCATTTTTAATAGGCACAGACACACAGGACGAAGGCAAGATTTACTTTGGCTGCTACCAAAAACCGATGGAAAGTTCAGAGAGTTAACAAACAACACACAGATTATTTTCCTGTTTTTCAGCTGGTCCATGTATGATCAATGCTCTTAAGTGCCAAGATGCTTGTGCCTTGCTTGTCTGCCTGACTCACTGAGAATGAATGCACTCGCAGTCCTCTTGACAATGTTTATTAATACTTCCGACATAAGTCTCTGATTTATGCTGATGAGAAGAGCAGGTGCAAAAGCTTTTAATGGGGATTTTATGAGATACAGAAAAGATAACTTAAAACACGAGCTAAAGAATTATTTTTTTCTTTATTTTCATTATTTTCCTTTTTCATTATTCTATGACTTTCCTTTAGAGTTTGCTTAATTTTTCTATCAGGGAAAATCTTTTGCAACTGAATTTTCAAAGGTCAAAAAGAATCATAAGTTATATTTTTACTATTATGTGTGGATGCGGGTGGCTGAAGGAGTGATAAAAATTATACCAGTTGTTGCAGGGGGAGTGGAATCCTATGTGTATGTAATTCAGTCGTGTTTTTGCACGCGAAATTACTCGGAAGTAATTTTGTTTACCTTTTATTTTGCGGTAATTGCTTGCATATGCAGCTGACAAAATTTTCCTTCAATGAAAAACAGGAATAGGGTAGAATATGGAAAAGCCATGAAACTACTAGGGGGCTAACCAAACAGCCTTGTGGCGTTGGGTAGCCCTGCTCGGACAGGGCCCACAGACAACAAGAAACGGAAGTGCGTGCACACGTAGCTGAAAAGCTTTTTACTTGGAAAACCCGGGATGTTTTGTAACCCTCTTATCCATGTACTCCCTACCTCCTTACTCATTCCCTTGCCATGTAGCTTGCCAGTTACAAAACAGTATCAAAGTGCACCGGTTGCAAGGTGGCAAACAAAATGCAAAAAAGGAACAAGGAAGGTACAACAACTTGGCCAGAACGAAGACGAAATATCCTAGAAGTTAAAGCACACTACCAATTTCATTTACCAAATTGACGCCTTGGAAGACATACCCTATTTGTAGGGTAATCCAAAAAAAAAGGTGGCGTCTGCCTGGAAGTCAAAATGGCGTTGGGCGACCGCAGTTTGTTTTTAGCTTTCGCCTGGCGCTTTGATAAAGTGCAGCCGCGCAGCATAAACAATGTGGATATGTAGGATAGGAGGAGGTTCCCCTTCACCCCTTGAAGCCTTTCCCAGGTTGTTGCTGCTGCTGCTGCAGCTGTTGCTACCTCTGTGTGGGCGTGGCGATGGGCGGAAGGCGATACCTGGGTAGTACGTGTTTTTTGCGCTTGAAGTGCTTTCGGTGGCCGTTAATTGAAATGCATGTGGCGCCCTTTGCGGGCTCGGGTTCGGTTGCGGTAGAGGGCTCCGAGAATGTAGCGGAAGACCAGGACAACGAAGGCGTTAACTATTGCCAGAGGCCGTACAGAGAGTCCAAGGGTGTTTTCGGTTAGTCCCTCTACTAACGATGCAACAAGGGGGCTTTACAAGGATACTGCCAATACCCTTTATCGATGGGTGTAAGAATTTCTTCGATGGAAAGAGAGCCTCGACAACAATAATTCCTACAAGAATATTTTAAATACTTTAGATTTTTCCTTTATGGAAAAAAAAATTGATTCAATAATGTATTTAACTTTTATTCTTTATTAAATCATAATATTTTAATGGAAATATTCAGTAGAAATATTAAAAATAAAAATAAATGTATATATAGTTTTTGTTTTGAAGTGTTATTGAAAAAATCACATAAATGTTTCATAATTTTTCATAAAAAATAAAAACAAAAAGACTACCAAGGGTAACCCTGGATACTCTGGGATCTCTTAAATTTCGTTTGCCATCAGCAAACTCAACTAGCGGTTCCGGCGTTTCGACTTTACTCTTATGGAGGGGTTTCAGTTGTTCTGCTGTCCGGGTTATTCCACGCACGCCCCCCTACATCCACCCCCATACGAATGTTTACTTGTGCACGCATATTTTGCTGCCGGCATTCGGATTCATTTTTGGGGGGCTGTGTGTGTGCGTGTTGTTATGTATTTATGGGTGTGTAAGTGTAAGTGTGTGCGTGTTGGCAGTTATACACAAAAATATTCAGCCTCTCTCCGTGTAATTCAAGCGGTTTCTAATTTGCTTGCCGCTGGCAGTAGCAAATTCTAATTTATTTGCAAGCTTTGTAACGCATTTGGATGGAGCTTCCTAGCGCCTGCCTCCTGCTGCCAGAGGCAGCAACAAAGCCAAAGGTCGCAGCGGGTGCAAAGGTGTGTGTGTCTCTACACAGAGTTTTGGTTCCAAGAGTTGATCAAAAAAATGCGAAAAGCAAGACAAAGGAAAGAAAAGCAGCCAAAGTTAAACAAATGTTAAACACATAAATAAAACGAGTGGGAACCTTTGTGAGACGATTCGTACGCGTAATAGCTTTTATACCCGGGACTCGTTCAGTATACATGTGGCTTTGTGTTTTTTTTCGAATTTTACATTTTACAATTTTGTAACATTTGTCAGTTGCATCTACCTCACTTCTCCCGACAACACGACCTTTTAGCACCTTCCCGCAGGAACTCACACTGCATGAGGCAAAGTGTGCGAGCGAGAAATAATGACATCAAAAACCAAGCATAAGATTGGTGATGCATTTTTTCTTTCTGTCTCTGTCTTCTCTTATCTTTAAAGTTGTGAACACAGAAGATTTTCTCCCCTTGTGGGGTCGGGGGGATTTTGTAAAAGCACTTGATATCCCAACCATCTGGATAAGCACTTTTTTTAAGAATTTTTAAAATCTGGTATTTGTTGGCAGCCCTTTTTATACCCGGTACTGGAAGGGTAAATAGAGAATATTGTGTTTGTGCTCAAAGTGGGTGTTTGTAACGCACAGAAAGAAACGTTTCCAACCCCATAAAGTACATATTTTTTTGATTAGCATCTGTCCTTCTGTTCTTCCGTCTTTTTTGTCGTCTTGTTCTCAGAGACTATGCCAGCTAGATCCCCTAAATTTTTCATACAGATTGCTGTATGCTAACACTGTGCATATATTGCTTATATTGAGGGTACACTGTACCAATAAAGTAAGCATAAATATAATTACTTGTAACTGACCACTGGCGGACGACGTCTGGCAGGCGGCATCTGGCAGCCGGCTCCTGGCAGGCGGCATCTGCCAGTGCTTTGAGCTTTCGATCTAGTAGTCTTACGCTTGTACTCAACCGTGCTTGTTGTGCCCATATTTCCAACTTTACTGATAAGACAAACTACAATCAACCACAAAAATCCCGGACATAATCATTCCAGTGAAGAATCTCCAATTAATTGTTTTAAATTTTTTAACTAAACAAAAACCGTTTATCATCTGTATTATTCTTTGATTCTTTTCGGTTGCCTTTTCAAGGCTACGCTTTCTCGATGTGGCTTTCACTTTACATTTGGATAAAATTGGCTAAAGCATTGAAACAATTCCAAGCAATTTATTTATCCACTTAACACGTGCCAAACTTCTTTAAAAGTAAATATTGGGACCTGGCCCGGAACCAAATTCCTCATGCGTTCGGTATTATCCCTGCCACTATGTTCGTCTCTCTTTCGCAGTTCCTTTTATTCCGCATCCACCTCCACAAGTATTAAATGAAATGAAGTCAAGCGTCGGAGCGTCCAGGAAACAGGAAAGAAACGAGGAAGAACGTGAGACGAGCTGGAACGCTTCACAACTGTTATACCCGTTTTTCAGTCAGTGATAGGTACGTACATATGTGCGTGTTTATTTATAGACGCCAATCAAACCAAAAGCTCGAAAATGATATCGAATACGTGTCAAATCTGAGATTCAACTCGATAAAACGCCTACAGTCGTAGTCGATAAGGTCGATAAAGCCATGTCTGTCTGTCCGTCTGTCAGTTCATCCGCCTGTCCGTTTTGCAGTGGCTACCCCCACCCCTTCCAGCTTTTATTTATTTTTTATTTTTTTTATTTTTTGCCCATTCTCTCATTTCGCACTGCTTCTACAAGTGAGCGGCTCTAGGGGAGGAGGCGAGATTAAAAGGCCTGTTGGCGTGAGAAGTTATATAGATGTAGATGACAGATTTTGACAAAATATAAAATTTGAAAAATAAGGTACAGATGTAATACTGAGTACCGGGTATAACAGTTGTGACGCGAAAGAAGCGTCTCACACGTCCCTCCACTTTTAGTTTAAACATTGGTTTTTCTTTCACTTTCTTTAATTACCGCAAATACCCCGCGCACCCCTTCAAATGCAGTTCAAGGTGGCGGCACTGCTATTATTTTTTTTGAATGCCAGCAGGAGGTATGTATGTCTGGCTCCCTGGTTCCTTGATATAGACAGGAGAAACTCTGTGGCAAATTATCAAGAAAATTGTCCCGTCTTGTCTCGGTACGCGTATTATTGAAAAATTAAGCGCACTACACGGGTATGTGCACTCCGCAAGTACACAGGACTCAAAATTACGAGAAACCGACGATATATGTAGATCAGGGCTCGGCACGGCCCTATCTATTGTGCATACACGAACAACTGTATTACAGTGATTCGTACTCGATTCCGTACACCGATTCTTCGCACACAAACACAAAAACGAAGTGTGATATTTGCGTGCCGATTTTAAAAACGAAACATAACTCGAGTAAAAAAAAATTTCACGCGTGGTGCGTGATTTCCACCAAAGCAAATTTTCGATTATGGAAGCAGTTAAAATGCATTCAAGTGGAAAGCTGTACAATGTGTACGATTTTTAAAGCCAAGTAGAGAAGAACCACTCTCATGGCCACATACCACACGCATAAACTTAAACACTGACAAGGCAAATAAGTCACTGGCAACTTAACGACCGGCATTGGCAACGGCAGTGCTTGCAGCGAGAGGAACGAACGAACGAGCCCCCAAAACAGCTTTTACAAACATAATCACATGCGAAGCAATGCACTATGGGTAAAAAGCCCGATTTTTTGCAATAATCCAATAAATAAAGCTGGACTTCTAAAAATTGGCAAAAATGCTCGTTAGACTAAAGAAGAATTTCGAAAAAAATGCAGTATTTTGCACCACGCCTACTTCCAGCCCCGGAACGAACGGAAACCAAGTTACCTCGTATTTATTTAAAATGAGAAGGGACGTGTGAGACGCTTCTTACGAGTCACAACTTTTATACCCGGCACTAAATCTGCACCTTAGCGGCGTTTTGTCAAATTTTAAATTTTTTCTTCAACTGTCATCTATGTACATCTACAACACTTCTCACACCAACACGCTCCTTTAGCTCGCCGCCCTTCCCTAGACCCACACACTGCAGTCTCGCGGCAGAGGCAGAGGCAGCGCCCGCACACAAACAAACAAATAAATGGAAGCTGCGGGACGGGGTGGGTTAAAAGTCGGCAGGGCAGAGTCAGTGGCAGGGGGAGGGCAAAGGCAGGGGCCGAGTGAAGCAGAAGTAGAGTGTGAATGAGAGAATGTAAAAATAACAACAAAAGCTGCAACAAAATCCCAATTTGGTGATCTGCTAGATATGGTCATTCCCTACGGAATTGCGTTTTTAGATTTCTTGCATCTTTAAAATTTTAGGTTTGGGAGGCGTTCGCCATTTTTCGGGGGTGGAAGGGGGCGGGGCTCAATTTTGAAATACACTGGTTTCAGTTTGAGCATACATCAGTCTGGAGCCAAAATTTGGTGGCTCTAGCTCTTCTAGTCTCTGAGAACTAGCCGACAAACAAGACGGACAGACGGACAGACAGACGTGGCTCAATCGACTCGGCTATTGATGCTGATCAAGAATATATATACTTTATGGGGTCGGAAAAGTTTCCTTCTGTGCGTTACATACAACCGTTATTCACACAATTACAATATACCCTATTTACACTTCGAGTACCGGGTATAAAAAAAGTATTTAAAAGATTAAGTGTGATTAAAGATCGTTTAAAAAGTAACTATAAATTTATAACTTTCCGAAAAGGGGCAAACACGGGTAAAAGCATTAACACCACATGATTCTAGAATAATTGGTTAATAACATGTAACTGAACCTCTTGGCAGTGGTGTGCTGTGCATAAGTAATATTTCACGGAAAACACGTGAAATTGTTAGTACCAAGCTAAAATTATACACGAACAAAACATTGGACAATTAAAAAACTACACACATCTACATCTATCAAAAAACATGTATTATCAAATTATTTAAATACCTCGACCTAGTATTTCCATATTTTTACTTTTATTTATACTTTGAAATCGAGCTAAAATTAAAGAAAGAGCACCTAAAAATCAGCCGACTTTGAAAGGGAATAAAAAGAGAAGATACTCCGAAGAAATCTTCAAAAACCAGTTTTATTCTATCTTGATATTTTACCAAAAAAAAATAACATGAATGCCAAAAATTCGGCTTTTTACCCATAGTGCAATGTGGGAATAGTGAGAGAGAAGAGTGGAAGAATGGAGAGAGTTCGAGTGCATCCCAAACCCAAAAGTAACAATTTATGCATGTTTACAAAGGCAATTTCTGCAACATGATAAGGAAAAAAGAAGGCTGTTTGAACATAGCTAGAATAAGGGGGTGCATCAGATCCAGTACTATCACCAAACAAATGACCACTGGCAGTGGCAGTGGCTGCCATGGCGCGTTCCATACATTTTGGAAGAGAGATGGGTGTCCTGGCCAGGAAGCCTACCTCTCTGGCACACCGCAGAGCATAGACAAACATTGATCACTTACAGGAAGTCCAGTCCCTCAGCTTGCGTGTGGACGTAGGGATGGCAGGAGAGGGTGAGTGGCATGGCCATAAGCCAACTAGCCATTTTGTCAGTTGCGCTGAGTTGCAGGCAGCCGTCGCATGTTAATATCTGGTGCCCAGGCATCCCATCCGGCCTCCCGTTCTCCCGTACTAGATTTCGTATACTGGCATTTGGAGAACAGCATTTGGCCATGGTGCGTATATTGGTCAATGGATTAAAGCCAAAAGACCACGTGGGATGCGAAGCCGTAGCAGTGATATTAGCAGCGGCAGTTTCAGTTGTGTGTTGCAGTTTCTGTGTTGTGGCTGTTGCTGGGCCATGAGCTGTTGTGGGGCACACAAAGTGAAGCATGTTGTTCGTGAGTTTGTTGAATGATGAAATGTTCCCATTTCTGTTAATGTTTTTTTCAGAGATTGTGGGTTGATTTTTTACATAACTAAAGTATCTTAGATTTGGTTGTTAATAACATTGCCATTCTGAAAAGCTATATGATGCAGTTGTTGTTGTTTTAGTTTACCATCTGGAGTGAAAACGTCTAAGAAAGTAAGTTTTGGAGCGTTGTGCGCCCAACTGCCAGCTTATTTCTGGCTTCAGTACTCGAAAAATAACGAGAAGGGACGTGTGAGATGCTTCTTACGCGTCAAAACTTTTATACCCGGCACTAAATCTACACCTTAGCGGATTTGATCAAAGTTTAAATTTTTTCTTCATCGGTCATCTATGTACATCTACAACACTTCTCATGCCAACACTCTCTTTTAGCTCGCCCCCCTCCCCTAGAATCACACACTGCAGAGGCAGAGGGTAAATAAGAGAATGTGGGGGAAAACGGGGTTTCGCCACTCCAAATTAATTTCTTCATTCTGCCTATAATAATGATCCAATCTGATCCCATTCGGTGATCTGATGGATATGGTCCTTCCCTACGGAATGGCGTTTTTAGTTTTCTCGTATCTTCAAAATTGTGAATCCCGCAGATTTTTCGCGATTTGCAGGGTCGGATGGGTGCGGGGCTCATTTTTAAAATACACTTGTAACTGTGTGACTCTTGCTTTTATAGTCTCTGAGATCCAGGCGCTCAATAAGGCGGACGGACGAACGGACCGACGGACAGACAAAAATGGCTCTATCGAATCGGCTATTGATGTTGATCAAGAATATATATACTTCATACTTTTCCTTCTGTGCGTTACATACATCCTTTATTTATACTCATTTTCACTTCGATTACCGCGATTTGTCATCGCTGTTTTCTGTTACTGCAGGGTATTTAATAGTATGTTTTGTGACAACTATGTTTGCGTTTGAACTCCTCTTAGTATGATTTTGTGATTTGCATCGAAGTCATCATATTGATGCCAAATGGTGGACTACTCACAAGTGATCGAATTAAACAAGATAATGACAATTTGCATGTTGCAATTCCGTGAATTGCGAGAAATGACGGTACATAATTGGCAATATCAGAGAAAATGACCGAAAACGTCTTGCACTCCAATACGAGCCAGGTATTGAATACTACACTCATCAGAAAGTTTAGGTGTGATATACACTAAGAATTTTCCCATTGTCACGCGCTTAAATATAAACATGAGTCAATGGTATAAGTTATGGATTATTAGGAGAATGGAACTATTTTCTCGTCGTCACGGATCTGTATTTAAACGCCTTCTTGGATTCCATTCGAAAATTCAAATGATGCTCCCAAATTACATCGTTCGGAGCAACAGAAGTAGTCAATAATAATGCTACAAAGGAATAACAATAGAATTCCTCATTTAAATTCAAAGGACAAGTATATGGCTGAAACATTTGGAAAACGTATATCAATGAAAATAGTTTCTGCTTAAAACTGACCTCAAAATGATTCGCAATATGATCTCATCAAACGAGTCAGATGTATAAATACAATACTTAAATAATGCATGGCTTATCGTAATAGCCGTTTTGGCAGACAAAAATGTGAACGTCGACGACATAAACTTCAAAATAGCAAACTGCTATCAAAAAATCTATCGATTAAGCTATATTAAAGTGATTCGTACCAATACCAATGTATTTCAATGTTAAGTCTTGCGTGCTGCCTTCGCACACAAACGCAAAAACAAACTGAGATGTATGCGTGCCTAGCCCTGCTGTAAAATATCCAACAGAGTTTTTGAACTCACTCGATTATCCAGGCATGCAACTACACCCACCACAACCTAAAGTTGGATCACCGGGTATTTGAATTCGAAATTTGAAAAAACCACGGCTATTTAATGGCACGAGAAAACTAGTGAAAAATATTATCATAGCAACCATGAACAGAAAGTTCATAAAAGAAAATGTCTTGTTACCACGCATGAACCGACGTGCTTTTAAATAACCATTAATAATAAGTCGCTAGCCATACGATATCCGTTTTTTGATTATAGTTAGTATTACTATGTTTTTCACATGGAGAATTGTACGTGGCATGTACTCGAGGGGACCAACCCTTAAGATTATTTATTTTGGCTAAAGACGAAATGAAAAAAAAATATTGAACATTAAATTTTCTCTTAGAAGTTAATATTGATAACACACATTCGCGGCTTAAAGCGATGTAATTTGGAAATATGATTTGAATGTAAAACTTTGGGAATCATTTGTTTTATTGGGATGAATTTATTCTTTCAGTGGTATGATGTCTAAAAAAATGGAGGTTGGCAAAAGAGCAAAGCGAGTTTGAAGGGGGCTTGCACCCTAGTATAATAAGTATATGGTTTTGTAGATCGGTTCTTTGCTAATAACTCTATCTCTATTCAAGTTCAGTTGTGTTCAGTGCTATACCAAACATAAAGTTTGAAGATCTGAGCTTTCACTGTACGATCGAATGATCTTTCGCTGACTTGAGTGGAGTGTCAGACAAGCGTAGGTCAGGCGTAGGTATCACTACACATATGTAGCGCTCTTCTCAAGGTAAGCTCACGACTCTCGCTTGAATGCGTGAACAGTGTAGCGATTCTCTTTTGAAAGCTAGGAGTAAAGCTTACTGCTTGCGATCCACTTTCGGAGTTTGTTACGGATATGCATTTTGAAGCGTTACCGAAACGGAATTCTGTTTACCTGCGATGCTCCGTGCTCTCTCACCATTTCCGCGACCTACAGCTGATCAAAAAGATATTTACTTCTGAAAAGTCACTTTCCGTGCATTACGAACATTGCTCCGACCACAATTTCATACATATGTAGATATGTACATATTTGTCCTATTTAATAATAATATAGTAAGCCTTGCGCTATAAAGAAATAAAAAACTCCTCAAACCTCAAGCCATGTCTGTCTGTCCGTCCGTCCGTCCGTCATTATGAGCGCCTTGAGCGCAGAGACTATAAAAGCTAGAGCCATTCCGTAGGCAATGACCATATCCTCAGATCGCCCAATTGGGATCCGATTGGATCATTATTATAGCCACAATAAAGAAATAAATTCTCAGTGGCTAAACACACCCTGTCCCGCAGCTTATGTTGTTATTTTTCACATTTACACTCTGCTTCCTGCAGTGTTCGGCAGCTGCCTCTGCCTCTGCCTCGTCTCTGCTTCCACCATGACTCTGCAGTGTTTGGCTTTAGGGAAGGGGGGCGTGCTAAAGGAGCGTGTTGGCGTGAGAAGTTGTGTAGATGTAGATGACAGATGAAGAAAAAATTTAAAATTTGACAAATAACCGCTTGAGTACAGATGTAGTTATGCAGAAATGAATATCTTTTTTACAATTGGTTCCACACACTTGATTCTCCCACTGATAGTCGGAGTATAGATGTACATATGTCATTTTGAGCAGTGTATCTAAGTGAGTGTGCAAACTGTTAACTTCAAATTGCATTTTATTTATATAATTTGAAGCATTTTCATAATATAGCTTTGGCTGCCATCTGTCTACTGCCTGCTACCTCCCGACTCTCTCTCCCTTTCCGAACCGAAAGAAGACTCTGTTACTTCTATTTTTTTAACAGGTGGAAAAAGAACAGAGCAGCGAAGAGTAAAGGATGCCCCTACACAGTTATGCAAATGTAATTAGTTGCATGACCGAAACCATAGAGCAATATTTATGGCACAGACTGTTCCGAGAAGCGAAAGCGTCCTCTGCCCCTCTACTAGGCTATGCCCTTGTCCAACTGTTTTTGCACCCTCAACTGTGAGAGATGGTATGTGTGAGATACGTTTAATATTTTGTGGCCAAGCGCTTTATATTTTTTGTCGCTTTGTCCCCGGCCGTCGCCACTCTCTCTATTTTTTTTGTTGGGCTCTATTCCTCTTCCAATTTTTCCGCTTAGTTAATTTCTCTTGTTTCATCTTTTTGTATTTTTGTAAATTTTGTATGGTCGCTGGATCCATTGCAGGGGTGCAAGTGGGGCCTGGTGCGACGGGACTAAGGATTTGAGGCAAAGGGATTCGGGTTTATGGCGGAAGTGGCAACGCTTGCCACAACATAAAACAATAGATATTTGCCACCAGTGCGATGCGGTTCTGTGCAGTGCGGTGTGTGCAGACGATAAAGTAGACTAGGTCGAAATAAAGATAAAATAGGCGAACGCTTTCGGTTAAACCTCTCTGCCTAAACCCTACTCCCCGTCCATTCTCTGATCAAATTCCTAGTGTAATTGCTGTGCAACGGAAAATCTATAGAAAACGAGAAGGAACGTTATGCGACGCTGGAACGCGTCACAACTTTTATACCCGGTACTCAGTTAGTATATTATTTTTTTTTTCGAATTTTACAATTGACATTTTACATTTTTTCAACACGCCCTTTAAGCTCACCACCTTCCCCTAGGGACTTACACTACAAGAAGCAGAGAATGAGAATGTAGAATGAGAGAAAATACAAGGAATAAAAATAACTGCTGGACGGGGTGGGTTTAGCCACTGCAAAATAAATTTCTTCATTCTGGCTATAGTAATGATCCAATCCTAGTCATTCCCAACGGCATGGCGTGTTTATACCCGGTACGAAAAATAGGGAATATTGTATTTGCTCAGTTTTGAAATATACTTTTTACAGTGCGGGTATACAGAAGTCTGGATGCAAAATTTGGTGGCTCTAGCTTTTATAGTCTCTAAAATCCAGGCGCTCAACAAGACGGACAGACAGACATGGCTCTATCGACTCGGCTATTGATGCTGATCAAGAATATATATACTTTATGGGGTCGAAAACGTTTCCTTCTGTGCGTTATGACGCGTAAAAACCGTCTCACACGTCCCTCCTCGTTAACAATGAGTATAACTCAATTTTTGACTCGTGGGTCCCACTCTCGTGTCCGATTAGATTTGGGAAGCCTCCTTGGTTCAAAAAAGAGTTATCCAGTCTAAAGGAACTAACATCAATACTATTTAAAAAGTCTCAAGAAGTTTTTTCTCCTTCTTCTCTTGCTAGTTACTGCGTAAGTAGGTCGGTCAAATTTAACTGATCTTAACTCTCAATGCTATAGGGACTACCTACTGCTATGCAGGGCAAAAAGTAAAAAGTTTTTCTGCACTGATTCAATACGGTCCTTATGTATGTTGTACTGAGGGCACCATACACATGAGCCGTATTCTAAAATCGGACGAACAAGCGAGATATAGAGAGTCTTCGTTATATAGGGGTCATCAAATTCCTTTGACCACCTCTTTATAAACCCAAGCACACCCATGGCTTTATTGTAGAAATGGTAGAAATGTGTTCAGAAAACTTTAACTTGGGGTCTAGTTTAACACCTAGATCGTCAACCAATGTAATTCTCTCAAGAGAACTACCGCAGAGGGTGTAAGGAGCCAGGAAGGGGCTGGAGCGATGAAAAGTCATTACTTTGCACTTCGAGGCATTAAGGTGTAACATATTTGCACAACATAAGGACAGAAAGCTATTGAGATCTGATTGCAAGCGAGTGTGAGATGAAATATCCTTATACTGGACACAGAGTTTAACATCATCCGCATACATAAGTACTCGAGAATTTGTTAATACAGAAGGCAGGTCATTAATAAAGAGTGTGAAAAGTAAGGGGCCTAAATGGCTACCCTGTGGTACTCCAGAAGTAACCATAACAGGTAGAAACAAGAAGTTTTTTCAGAGGACTCTTTGAGACCTAGAACACAGGTAGCTAGAAATCCATCTCAAAAGATTGGGCGGAAACGCTAGAAGGTCAAGCTTTTGTGCAAGAAGAGAATGCTTTACAGAATCGAATGCCTTACTGAAGTCAGTTGTCAAAGCTGTAACATCCGTCTGCAAGTTACATTGGAAGCCTTTAATGATAAAGGAGGTGACTTCTAAAAGATTAGTGGTTGTTGATCGTCGCCGTATGAATCCGTGCTGAGCTGGAGATATAAGTGATTTACAGAGATGCTGCAAGTGCGGAGTTAAAAGTTTCTCGAACCTTTTAGGAATAGTGGATAACTTAGATATGCCTCTATAGTTTTTAGCGTCAGACTTGCTACCTTTCTTATGGAGAGGAATTATAAAGGATTCTAGGCACAATACCTGAGTACACAGACGGGAACTCCGTCAGGGCCCGGTGAAAATGCCGGCTTAACTAATTGAAGTTCATGAAATAAGGAGCTTTCATTTAATAAAGGGCAGCAAATTCCATTCGACCTTGGTAAGCTATATGGATACACATGACCTGGGTAGCTTTCCTTGGAATATGTTGTTTAAAAAAATGTTGCAAAAAGATCGGCGATTGCCTGATCATTGTTTGCCGACATATTCAAAAATTATAGCGAGGACGGATGTGCGGACGTTCTACGCTTACTGTTTACAAAGCTGTAAAACTGTTTAGGGTCCTGTGAAAAACGTATCCTGCATCGAAGGAGGTAGTTCCAATAGAAATTTGAAATTTGACCGAGCTATTAAGTAATAAGAAAGAGAAGAGGGAGAACCAACTTCTTTAGAATTTTTAAATAGGTTGATAGGGTTGATTTGAGGTTTTTTAGACTGCGGACCAATTAAAATCCCTAATTAAGTTATTGAGCTTCGTAAACTCGGCTTTACGAAAGCAGCGAACGCGTTCAGATAGCCTACCCGCACGATCCGATACAGTAGGTCCAATATCTATCGACACTTCGAAAGTAGGATGATAGCAGTTTTCAGGTATAGTGAACGGGAGTGCTCGTGTTAACAACGCTACGGTCGGATCCGAGACAAAGCACAGATCAAGCAATCGACCCAAGGAGTTTTTTACATGGTTTACTTGAGACAGGGAAAGGTCTAATAAGCCATCAATAAAATCATGTTGTGACATGGGCACAAGGTTGTTTGACTCGTTAACCGAAGACCAGACAGTACCTGGCCGGTTGAAATCCCCAAGAACTATTCAATGGTCTTTATCAGATAGCGAGGAAGAAACAGTTTTTATTGCGGGTTTTTGGGTTTACAGTTTTTACTGTACTACAGTACTACATCTGTACCTTAGAGGTTATTTGTCAAATTTTAAGTTTTTTCCTCAACTGTCATCTACATCTACAACACTTCTCACATCAACACGCTCCTTTAGCTCGGCCCCCTTCCCTAGACCCACACACTGCAGACTCGCGGCAGAGGCAGAGGCAGCGCCCGCACACAAACAGAAACAAATATAAGCTGCAGGACGGGGTGGGTTAAAAGTCGGCAGTGGTAGAGCGCGGAAGAGGCTGAGGCAGGGGCCGAGTGAAGCAGAAGGAGAGTGTGAATGAGAGAATGTGAAAAGAACAACAAAAGCTGCGGGACAGGGTGGGTTTAGCCACTGGAAATTAATTTCTTCATTGTGGCTATAATAATGATCCAATCGGATCCCAATTTGTTGATCTGATAGATATGGTCATTCCCTACGGAATGGCGTTTTTAGATTTCTTGCATCTTTAAAATTTTAGGTTTGGGAGGCTTTCTCCATTTTTCGTGGGTGGAAGAGGGCGGGGCTCAATTTTGAAATACACTGGTTTCAGTTTGAGCATACATCAGTCTGCAGCCAATATTTGGTGGCTCTAGCTCTTATAGTCTCTGAGAACTAGCCGACAAACAAGACGGACTGACGGAGGGACGGACAGACGGACAGACAGACATGGCTCTATCGACTCGTCTATTGATGCTGATCAAGAATATATATACTTAATGAGGTCGGAAACGTTTCCTTCTGTGTGTTACATACATCCACTATGTGCACAAATATAATATACCCTATTTACTCTTCGAGTACCGGGTATAAAAAGCACAAACACACGACTAAACGACGCACAAAATAAAGAGATTAACTTTATATTTTTACACAAATAACAGACACGCACTCGCGTATCAGGACAGGTTAGAGTTGTAACGCATTCAGTAATCAAATTTCGAAATTATTTTGAAATAAATACCGGTCGCTTATCCAAATTAAAAAAGAAAGTACGGAGCGAAAAACAAAAACACGTCTGGTCACTACGAAAGAGAACGAACGTCAATATTTAGCTTTAAAATGCAAAAATTTTGATTTTTGTGAATTATTTGTTACGAAATTTTAAATCTAAAATCTTAGGAAAAGTCGAACAGGTTTACAGGTGCATTAATTGGGCGTTAATTAATGGTCGAGTAGTGTTATTTGAGACCGATACTATCACGATTGCTCTACTATCGATGGTTTAAACCCTGTAATTTGGATACATATTGATCAAGTTTAGATCCGTCTTGGATACATTAAATTTAAATTATGACCATAATTTTCACAATTTCTCTCTTTTCTGCAGCGCAAAACATAATATATAAGTACATACATACATATTTACATAAACATACATACATACACTCTTCTTTTAGTGTAAAAAAAAGGGAACTAAAGAGCAAAGGGAAAAGCAAAGCAATGCAAAAGGAAAAGCAGCTGAAAACTTTTTCCAGCCATTTGCCGGTGAAAATTGAGATTTATGAGTGCCACAGGGAAGACAGAGTAAGAACTATGAACACGGTCGGAAGAGAGAAAAAGAGAGAGAGAGAAGTAGGCAAAGCCGGGGATGCTGCTGCATTTATTTTTCCCAAGAAGTTTTTTTTTGTGCAGAAAGTTGAAACTTGGCATATTTCTCCAATACGAGGCAGCGCCTGCAAATTGATTTGTTTTGATTCGATTTAGAAGTCGATAAGCTCGGCCCTTCTTTTTTCACTATTTCTGCTTCTCCTTCTCGCTCTCACACTTTCTCTATCCGCTTCCATTAAACTTTTGCATTTGCCTTTGCTACTTTTCCGCCGTATGAAGTATCGATGGGACTCTTGATAGGGGGAGATCTAAGGTAAGAGAATTTGCAACTTCTGCTTTCTTCTTTTGGAGTAGTTTTGGTTTTACCATTTCCCTTATTTTTCCCCGTTTGATTGGCAGACACACATACACACACACACACAAGAGTGCGAGTCCGATGTCAAAGATGGGGATAAGCCAACAGACAGGGATAAACGAATATGTAAATATCTGCCAGATGCCAGTCAGATCTAAGGAGAATATAACTTTGGTTCTTTCGAGGCAAGGAGGCACAAGAGGATCAGGCAGATTGCTTTATTAATTACAATTCTGTGCACTTTTGTGGATAACTATCCCTCCAAGCCATATATGCTAATTTTACCTTCGAATTTTTTCTTCTTTTAAGTTTAATAAAATTATAGCTATAAAGTATAAAAGATGTTAAGCTATATTTGCACCAACTGCCAATAAAATTCGTACCCAAACCAGCTGTTAAATTATAAGCCAAGGAACAATAGACTGCTAATTTGCACTTGCACAGTAGGATAATAAAAATATGGATTGGAAAATAATTTGGATTATAATTTTAGATAAATAAAAATAGCCCAATGATTCCTGCATGAATATCATTATTTTAGGGCAAAAAACGGACTACTATTTATTGTCGCAGTTATTTAAGAATTATAACCAACTGCGAAACACCCCAAAAATGATCCGCTAAATCGATTTTCCATACAAATAAAATCAATGTTTAATTTTTGGTTCTATATGAATACACACGAAATATCTATGCTTGTTACATACCTAATGCATTTTAATTTGTCAAATTTGTAACATGCCACCTCTGTCTGCCTTTAACAAAAACTAAATAATACAATTTGTAGCGTACTGTTGTGTGGCTGACAAAAAGTAGGCGCCAGACCATGGTAATATACTAACAAGGTGACGGACTTGCTTCGCGCAGTGTGCGGCTCTAGGGCAGGGGGGCGAGCGAAAAGAGCGTGTTGGCGTGAGGAGTTCATTTTATGTAGAGTAGATGACAGATGTAGAACAAATGTAAAATATAGAAAGAAAAAAGCACTAAGGTCCAGATGTCCTACTGAGTACCGGGTATAAAAGATGTAACGCGTAAGAACCGTCTCACACGTCCCTCCTCGTTTCGCCTGTTTTATAGAATTTTATTTTATGTACAGAATTTCCCCACACCCTCAGCAATTGAAAACATAAGTACTGTAAATAATATGTAAGCTTTTTCAGTTGTTGATGCGAGCGAGAATAATTCGACCTGTACTCTTTATTGTGCGGTTAAATTTAAAAGCTGATTTATTGGCCAAAACTGGCAGCAGATCATCCTGCGAAATGTTTAGGATATGAATACGATGGAAAATGAAGAAAATGGTTAGAAAACTTGGAAAAAAGTTGTACATTTTGATTGAAAATTTAAACCTACATATGCATATGACCATAGTGACCAAAATACAACTAGAAGGGACGTGTGAGACACTTCTTACGCGTCACAAATTTTATACCCAGCACTCAGTAGTACATCTGCACCTTAATGGTGTTTTGTCCAATTTTAAATTTTTTCTTCAACTGTCATCTATGTACGTCTACAACACTTCTCAAACCAACACGCTCCTTTAGCTCGCTCCCCTTCCCTAGACCCACACACTGCAGACTCGCGGCAGGTGCAGAGGCAGCGCCTGCACACAAAACGAGAAGGGACGTGTGAGACACTTCTTACGCGTCCCAACTTTTATACCCGGCACTCAGTGCAATATCTGCACCTTAGCGGTGTTTTGTCAAATTTTACATTTTTTCTTCATCTGTCATCTACATCAACAACACTACTCACGCCAACACGCTCCTTTAGCTCGACGCCCTTCCCTAGACCCTCACACTTCAGAGTCGTGGCAGAGGCAGCGCCCGCACACAAAAAAAAAAACAATTATAAGCTGTGGGACGGGGTTGGTTAAAAGTTGAAAGAGCCAGCGGTAGGGGAGAGGCAGAGGCAGGGGCCGAGTGAAGCAGAAGGAGAGTGTGAATGAGAGAATGTAAAAAGAACAACAAAAGCTGCGGGACACTGTGGTTTTAGCCACTGGAAATACATTTTTCCATTGTGGCTATAATAATGATTCAATCGGATCCCAATTTAGTGATCTGATAGATATGGCCATTTCCTACGGAATGGCGTTTTTAGTTTTCTTTTATCTTCAAAATTGTAGATTTGGGAGGTTTTCGCCTTTTTGCGGGGGCGGAAGGCTCATTTTTGAAACACAATGGTTTCAGTGTGAGCATACAGCAGTCTGGAGCCAAAAATTTGGTGGCTCTAGCTCTTATAGTCTCTGAGAACTAGCCGACAAACAAGACGGACAGACGGACAGACAGACACGGCTCTATCGACTCGGCTATTGATGCTGATCAAGAATATATATACTTTGTGGGGTCGGAAACGCTTCCTTCTGTGCGTTACATACAACCGTTATTCCACACAAATACAATATACCCTATTTACTCTTCGAGTACCGGGTATAAATAGCAGAGGAAAAGTAACTCCCATATAAAAATAGCAAATTTTTCATAAAAAGCGTAAGGAAATCCCTAATTTATTTAGTACTAGCGATATTCTTTCGTTCTTTCTTTTAAAGTACACTCTTCTCTCTCAATAATCTTTTAGTAATAGTTTACATTTATAATTAATCCCATCTGTTTAAAACAGCCGTCTGCTCTGTCTGAGGACTATCAATCCCTGAAAATAACGACATATTCGATTCAAATACATTTACGAGCATTTGCCAGACGCTAGTTTTAAGCCAATAACTTGGCCAACATTTTTCCAGACATGGCAGCAGCAGTAGTCAGAGGGAGAATGGATTAGCTCAGGGTTCAAGAAGGGAAGACCAGGACACGGCAACAAGCAACTACTGGACTGAGGAGGAAACGGCTACCTCCATTCATGGGAGAACTACCAACCGTTTAAATGTGTAATAAGGCTCTCTCTGCTCCTGGATACTCGGTCAAAGGTGAAAGCGTCGACACTCTAGATTCCACACATACACATTTACACAAACAAAGGACTAATTAAGCTATTTATTAGGTATGAGGTTAGGTTCAAAGGCAGTTTGTTGCAGTCATTTAATGGCTTCGGACCCCAAACTAAGGGGTTTTTTACTTTTACTTTTATGTGTGCTGTCGTCTGTGGCAAGGGTTCTACCCATCCGTTCACTTGCCCCTGGGATCTACGGTTGGCATAACCACTCCCCCTTTTGTGGGACGCTTGATTCAGTTCTGTAAAGTTAAATAAATCAAGTCAATGGAGAGGAGTCCATGGCATGAAAAAATACACAAGTCAGTAGAAAGTCGATTGACGGGCAAAAGGTTGGGATGTGTTTTATACCCGGTACTCGAAAAGTAAATAGTTAAATAGTAAATAATATTGTAGTTGTGTACAAAGTGGATGCATATAACCACTAAGCAAACAACTCATAGAGTGTTCAAACGTTGAAAAAACTGGCTGCCTAATCAGTTTATTGGATTGGCTCCCAGTGCGTTCGGCTCTTGGTAAGAGAGCCTTCGGCTGAGGGAGTTTGACGTTCGCTCTCTTGAGCTCTCTTGTGGGGTGACACCTCCATACATGATGGCAATGCGTGTATCTATTCTCGACTTCATATGCGTTTTCATTTTTAGCGCTTGAGACATTTGCCATTTTTTTGTTGCTTCAGAGCTCACATACCCTTCCCTCAAACTTAATACTTTATGAAGAAGCTTTCCCCAAAACAAATTAATTGATCTTGCGTATCCTCTCTATGCTCATATATTTCTTAAATACAGTTAGGACGAAAGGGATAAACGGTTATAAACCATATGTACATATACAAACAACGAATAACGGCAATTGACTTGGCGTTGCAAAAGTTTTCCATTCGAGTATTCAGAGTATACTTTGTGAATAAACATAAAGAGACACACACGAGATTACGAAAGCGACTTGACAAGATAAAACAAATAAATTATTTTTCGGCACAGCTGCCATGTCTCCACTTATAACTCTATGTTTATTCACAGAAAGTACGCTGGGGGGGCGTATCCAATGCAAATTAAATTCTTCATTCTGTCCATAATAATGATCCAATCGGTTCCCAATTCGGTGATCTGATAGATTTGGTCATTCCCTATGCAATGGCGTTTTTCAATTTCTTTTGTCTTCAAACTGTGGATACTGCAGATTTTCGGGAATTGTTGTGGCGGAAGGGGGAGGGGCGAAATTTTGAAATACACTTGTAAGACAGACAGACATGGCTAAGTCGACTGGGCTATTGATGCTGATCAAGAATATATATACTATGTGGATTCGGAAAGGCTTCCTTCTGTGTGTTAAATTTTTTGTCGCACAAATACCCTATTTACTTTTCGAGTAACGGGTATAACAATTGCTGATTTATGGTGCAGAATCACAAAGAATGACCTTTCCATTAAATGCAACAGAATGCGAAAGCTCAAAATTAAAAGTAAAGGAAAAGGAAAATAGTAAAATTCTTCATTTTCGTCCTTGAAGGACATGCGATGTATCATATGAAAGGTATTCGCTCAAGGATCAGGAATATGCATACATTCATGTTAACACACCACTCAGTTCAAGGATAATCAATTTAACTTTTATTTTCATCTTTTAAAATAATAGTTACGGAATAACTTTTATTTCCAGCTTTTGGCACAAGCCATGGTGCTGAGCGTTAAATTCTCATCTGACTGCCCCAACCGAACCGAACGAACGTCAGTGGTTCAAATGTTAGTAATGATAATTACATAACAGCATGTCCAGCAGCTTGCTTAGGATTTTCGGACTCAACAACCGATAAGAGATACCTGAAATAAGATTGCCAAGTACCCAAAAGAGGAAATTTAATAATTGTCTGCGAAAGACAGATCTTAAGTAAAGTTGATACACATATACTAAAATAAAAAAACAATATAAATAAATATTTTATTTTTAAATAAAAATTACTTTAAAATATAAATTGGAAATAATATTTACTCTTATTACTATTAAAAACAAAAAAGAAAAATAAGAATTAAAAGTAATTTATAATAAATACACTGGACAAGCAAAACTGTAACATGAGTTCAAGACTCTCTCTTCAACGGTCAGTATATTCCCTTATACTTATTTGCCGCAGCTTCAAAATCTTGGTCTTTTTTAGACTTGGGGACTTATTGAATTAGGTTTTCTAAATGGTTTGAATATGAAGACATTTAATAGTCCAGAAAAATATAGTAATGTAAAATGTGAAAGAAGCCAAGTGTTACAGTATTGCACCGCGGTTATATTTTAAACAAATAATTTTGTTTACAATTTTTGAATAATGCTTCCACTGGGCCTTATTTTTTTTTTAGTTCCCAATGCGATTTGGAATATCGAATATCGAATATGCGATATTCGTCCTTTGGCCTCTCCCACAACTAATTAATTATAAGTCGTAAATTGAACATTTTTTCTGATATTGATAGCTATGACTGATATATAATTTTCAGTATATTTTATATTGCAGTAACATATGTCCTCCACATTGATTTATTTACTTGAATCTAGGCTTAGGAATTTAAGCACGTGGGGCCTGTCCCCCTCTCTAATGCAGTGGATCTTCATCTCGGTTGTTCGACAAAATCTATTGAACGGAGTCCTAGTGAGATTGCAAGCTACCGAAAAGAAGACAACATATTCGTATTCAAACTAGGCATCACCAGCCTAGACAGCTTCAGGAAATGCGTTGAGCCTGGGGTCACGGAAACACTGGACACTCATCTGCATCTTTCCGGCCCTCGCACGAGCAAGAGGTAGATACCTAGGTGCCTTTGTGCTAGCATAACTTAAATATGCCTCCAAGAGAACGCCAGGGGAACTACTTACCTTTGCCAAGAACAACTCGATTCTCGAGGATTTAAAACCCCCCATCCGGATAACTAAGGGCGATACCTGCCTTTGAGTAGCTGAGGGTCGTCCGGGTTAACCTAACCTGACCTTTCCATTATATTTAAAAAACAATTTATGTAGCTTTGATTGTTCTTGCCTGCGGAAATTGAGCATGGACTGTGCCCATAACCTGTTTAAATATAGCGTATGTATGAACGCCAATGGGAGCGTTCACCAGGACAACTGGATCACCGATTCATGATTCATGCACTATTAAATGTGGATCCAATATGCATGATAATTGTGAAAACATAGAAAAGCCAGACCGGAGTACGCACCCTAAAAAACATTTGATGCATCTTGTTGCGCAAGGATATTTTGAGAAGGTGGCCCCTTGAGCTCGACATAATTAGGGCAAGCGGTTGTCGCTGGGCATTAACTGTTTGCATAAGGGACTCCTGATGTGAGATTCCTGATCTGGATCCTGCCGTACCGCCCGTATCAACTCAGCCTGCTCAGTCAATGGATCAGTCTGCCGTTTTTAGCCCCAGCTTTCGGTAGCAGTTTCACCAAGCGCGCCCCAGTCTTCTCGTACCTCGTCTGATGTGGTGCCTCTAGCTGTTCTTCTATTCAGGGATTTGGCTGGCATGTTTGTACCATGTCGAGCTCTCTTGGCAGAGCAGCTAAAACTTGGAAACGTTAAATTGTTGGCTGCAGTATCTGGTTTTGGAGACGTCAGTTATTAAACAGAAGGCTGTTCAGTCGATCTCGTTTTAAAATCTCGCATTTCAGAGTACTCAACACGCATGAGTGCCGTTGTAGTTCAGACCAGCAGCCTAGCCAGTCTCTGAACATTGAGTCTTGGAGCGTACCGCCGAATATTCACCTTGCTGGTCCCTAGTTCTTCCCGAATTGATTTACTCATCGCATCAGAATATTGACCTCTTTTGAAGCACATAATGGCAGATTTGCCAAAATATGGAGTGGAATATGCTCAATGCTATAGGAACTACCTACTTCGATGCAGGATACGTTTTTCACAGGACCCTAAACAGTTATACAGCTTTGTAAACAGTAAGCGTAGAACGTCCGCACATCCATCCTCGCTATCATTTTTGAATATGTCGGCAAACAATGATCAGGCAATCGCCGATCTTTTTGCACAATTTTTTCAAACCACCTATTCCAAGGAAAGCTACCCACGTCATATGTATCCATATAGTTTACCAAGGTCGAATGGCATTTTCTGCCCTTTCTTTAATAAAGGCTCCTTACTTAATGAACTTCAATTAGTTAAGCCGGTATTTTCACCGGGCCTGGCGGAGTTCCCGGCTGTGTACTCAGGTACTGTGACCGGAGTCTCCTAATGCGCCCCCCAGAAATGCTACATGTCCGTGTTCATTTGCTTCGCCACCAAGGCTGTATGGTGGAACAGGTAAAGGATTTTACGACAGCTTCGATTTTGGCCGCCCTAAAACGACTCGCGGCCACAAGAGTAATGATGAGTACATGTTCACAATAACTGACTTTCGTCGACCATAACTTCTAAACGAATAAAGGAAAGCACACCAATTTTCGTGTATTAATAACTGTATTCTTAGCAAACAGGCAATGAAAACAAAAAGAAATGAAAAGCTTTAACAGAGCGAAAAATGGCAAACCAAAACAACTTGCATGTACTCAATTTTGCACTTTTCGTTATTTTATAATTCTAAATTTTCTAATTAACAATACGCTCACAGAATTGAAGTTAAATATATTTTTGTATATTCTAGTAATACTAACATCAAATTAATACATGTTGCCTATGTTGTACCTGAGACTGAAGAAACAACATCGAGAAATTTAAAATATTATTGTGTAGCTTACTGAAAATGGCTTTACGCCATCTAAAACTGCTGAAAAACTTGGCGTATGTGATCGTAGTGGAAAAGATGCGAAATGTTGTCCCGAAACAGCAAGTCCAAGGTCGCCCTTGCACCCAAAAGCTAGACTTATAATGTCGTATATTAGGAACAAGACTTTCTGAGACCCAAAGATGGTTCTTTTCGCATAATACTATCAATTTTGTTCTAGATGAACAAGTCTCGCAAACGTACCACTATTTAAAACATCCCCTTACCATTTTACATATACCGGCATTTTTCACGGTTTGCATCTGATTAAATATGATTACAGTAGGACTCATCAGATCTAATAGCACGTTTCCAATCATACGTGGCTAATTTGAAAGTTTCGGGTTTTCTTTACCTATTTTTTCCGACAACGTAATTTTCATACCATCTTCTTATTTTACATGACCTAAATAAAATATCCATAACAAATGCTGTTCAATAAAATAGTAGTTTTTTTCTTATTTGAAATAAACAACGAAACTGGAATTAATGCATATGTTTCATGTTCTATGTAAATGTTTCTTGAGGTTTAATATGTAGTTTTTAATCAAATTTGTTTTCACTATGTCCTTACTCCCACCTGTCAAATGTAAATAAGGTACTGCCCGAGCTTAAATAGGATCTGAGACTATAATTCTTAAGCACCTTGGCAAAACTGTGCTCTGCATGACGGAATTATAAACGTAATAACACATTTTACATTCTACAATAAGATTTCGTTGGGATTTTGGTTTAGATACTGAGCTAGACATGGAAAAGTGTCGACCTTTTCGGATGAAATTCCATTCCTACCGAGCTTTCTTGCGTGTTTTAGATCATTATCTTGTTGAAAGATCCTTTTGAGACGCATTTTTTAATATAAATATTACTGTATTGTATTAAAAAGTATGCTGGCACACACCACTTTATGAAATACGTCAATACCAGGCTAGGAAGTAAGAGTTTATATGGTCTGTAGCTCATAACAGTCAACCCAACATGCCCAATGTTGTTTTTTTCAAGAATTTGGACAGTTATTAGATATCTGTGAACTTTTAAGTCTTCCTTACCATATAAAACCACTTTACACTCATCTGTCAAAAGTATTTTTCGGACTGTGACACGGCCCAGTCCACATGCCTCATGTCCTCATTTTTCAAAACATGTCTCGTGTGCCCATTTGCTTTTATTCTCAAACGCGTAACTTCCGGGGACCTCTTTGTTTTTTGTTTTTAGCACTACTATTTTATTGAACAGCAGTTTTCACGGGTATTTTCCTAAAGTCATGTAAAACAACAAGATGGAATGAAAATGCTCCCGGATTCTTTCTGGGTTCTAATGTGTACATTCAGACTTTCCAAAAAGGTATCACTTGTTAAATTCGAAAGACTTCCAGTCTCAAAAATAGTTGTGAAAATTGTGTGGCGCGGCACTACTTTTTCATTGAACACAGCTGTATGATGTATTTATAATTACATATTATATTATATATATATATTATATTATAAATGAAAGAATGGGAGCTGTGGTGCTGGTTGGGCCCGGCCTAAGGGTAAACGCGGGTACGCGTAACAAATTTTATACCCGGCACTCAGTACTACATCTGCACCTTAGCGGTTGTCAAATTTTACATTTTTTCTTCATCCGTCATCTACATTAACAACACTACTCACGCCAACACGCTCATTTAGCCCGCCACCCTCCCCTAGAGCCACACACTGCAGAGAAGGGGCAGAGACGCGACAGAGGCAGAGGCAGAGACGCGGCAAAAGCAGTGACAGAGACGTGTCTGCGCGAAGCAGAGTGTGAATGAGAGAATGTGCAGAACAAATTTAAGCTACGTGACGGGGGTGGGTTTGGCCCCTGCAAATTAATTTATTCATTCTGGCTATAAAAATGATCCAATCGGAACCCAATTCGGTAATCTGATAGATATGCTCCTTCCCTACGGAATGGCGTTGTTAGTATTCTTTTGTCCTCAAATTTGTAGATTTGCGTGGTCGGAAGGGGGCGGGGCTCATTTTAGAAATACACTTGTAACAGTGTGAACAGTCCGGATGCAAAATTTGGTGGACGGACAGATGGACGGACAGACAGACATGGCTCAACCGACTCGGCTATTGATGCTGATCAAGAACATATATACTTTATGGCGTCGGAAACGTTTCCTTCTGTGCTTTAAATAAATTGTGCACAAATACAATATACCCTATTTACTCTTCGAGTACCGGGTATAAAAACTGTGAACGTACATATAATCATTTTGGTATATTTCTGGGGTGTTTTGTAAAAACGTCATTCCGTAGGGAATGGCCATATCTATCAGATCACTAAATTGGGATCCGATTGGATCATTATTATAGCCAATATGAAGAAATTAATTTGTAGTGGCATAACCCACCCTGTCCCGCAGCTTTCGTTCTTTTTTCACATATATACTTTATGGGGTCGGAAACGTTTCCTTCTGTGCTTTAAATACATTGTGCACAAATACAATATACCCTATTTATTTCTTTTTTTCGCATTCTCTCATTCACACTCTGCTTCTGCTTCTCTCGGCCACTGCCTCTGCCGACTTTTAACCCACCCCGTCCCGCAGCTTATATTTGTTTTTTTTTTGTGTGCGGGCGCTGCCTCTGCCTCTGCCGCGAGTCTGCAGCGTGTGGGTCTAGGGAAGGGCGGCGAGCTAAAGGCGCATGTTGGTGTGAGAAGTGTTGTAGATGTAGATGACAGTTGAAGAAAAAATTTAAAATTTGACAAAACACCGCTAAGGTGCAGATGTAGTACTGACTGCCGGGTATAATAGTTGTGACGCCTAAGAAGCGTCTCACACGTCCCTTCTCGTTTTCTTTTATTTTATGTGAATACACAAAATTGTGAATACAGCAGATTTTCGCGATTTGCGTGGGCGGAAGGGGCGGGGCTCATTTTTGAAATACACCTATAGCAGTGTGAGCATAACTATATGTATATATAGCTCCTTCATGAGCAGAGTATTGTCCTGAGTTTTCCTGACACTTGAGTGGAGACTGACTCGCCTCGACTACAAAAGCGAGGCGCGACCACGGGAAAAGGAAGCAATGCGATAGAGTGACAACAAAAGGAGGAAGCGAGTACAGAGTATAGGGGCGAGAAAGATGCATACATACATACATGCACACATACATACATGTGTATGTATTTACCTGTACTGTTCAGATATCCTCGTGACGAGGACATTAATATGAGTAACTTGGACAACTACGACAATGAAAAGTACCAAGAAAATATGAAAAGGGGATTTGCGTCGTAGGTGCACAAATAGTTGCATTACGGAAAAAGGATGCAGCTGGCGGTAGAAAGAGGAAAATCCCAATGAACGTAGCTGTAAATATAATGAAAAGTTCAGCGATGGCTAAAATAATAAAGAGAAAGGAGCTACAATATTGAAAGCTTACATCTTATGAAATGGAAAAATGTTTGGAATACCTTACTGAGAAAATTGTGTCGCCCTCTCTTAGCTGCAAGCCCACACTGGAGGAGGCAGCATCGAAAGAAATTATTAATGATTTTGCTAATTAAAGCCCAGTACTCAGACAGGCAAAATATTCTTGAGACTGAAAGCCCTATATATTTCGCTCTGTGCCCAGTACGACCAAAGTAGACCAAAGTGCATGCTCTCTGGGTACACTGTTTTGAGATTGTTTACAATTTAAAAATTACAAGTTCAAAATTAAAATTTTGTATGAAAGCAGGAGGAGTGGGCTATATCAGAGTTAATATGGAGCTTGGATAAGATTGGATAAGTCCGTTCCGGCGGGACAGAAATGCAATAAACATGTGTTTTATATATTTATAAATTAATATAAGATATATAAAATACAAGATTAATAAATTATAATATACATTAAATCAGTATTCGTTCGACTGCATTAATAAGATTCAAATAGTCTTCATTTAATTCTATTTTCTAGCCCTCTTGCGCTTGTTTTGATTATTGCCTTCCTCGTGTCTTGATTCTGTCGAAAAAAGATCCACCAAATCTATCCTTCGCTTCGGCTAGTTTTCTGGTATATTTTCTGCTGATCTGAGATCTTAACTGCAAAATTCGTGAGACAGAGTTTTCTGTCAAGTTCAAAGCTTGTTTCTCGCTGGGAAATTTGTGTGAAAAGAGTCAGCAACTGGTCTCAGAAAAGTGGAGGTGTTCAAAGTACATTTCACCGCTATATCGTCCAGTTGAGGAGCTTTACCTAGGTAAGGCTTTTTAAAAAACCTCACCCTTTTCACCTGGTTGAGCAATTAAAACTCTCGCGGGACTCAACTCTTAAACCAACGAGAAGGGACGTGTGAGACGCTTCTTACGCGTCACAAATTTTATACCCGGTACTCTTTAGTACATTAGTACATTACCTTAGTGGTTCTTTTCCAAATTTTAAATTTTTTTACATCTTTCATCTACATCTACATCACTACTTACCACAACACGTTTTCTTAGCTCGCCCTCCTCGCCTAGAGCCACACACTTCATCTTCAAAATTGTAGATTTGGGAGGTTTTCGGCCTTTTGCGGGGGCGGAAGGGGGGGCGGGACTAATTTTTTAAATACACTGGTTTCAGTGTGAGCATACAGCAGTCCGGAGCCAAAATTTGGTGGCTCTAGCTCTTATAGTCTCTGAGAACTAGCTGACAAACAAGACGGACAGACGAACGGACGGACGACGGACAGACAGACATGGCTCAATCGACTCGGCTATTGATGCTGATCAAGAATTTATATACTTTATGGGGTCGGGAACGTTTTCGTCTGTGCGTTACATACAACCGTTATTCGCACAAATACAATATACCCTATTTACTATTCGAGTGCCGATCATAAAAACTAACTAAACGAGAAGGGACGTGTAAGACGCTTCTTACGCGTCACAACTTTTATACCCGGCACTCAGGACTACATCTAGATGTAGAAGACATCGCCAACCACTAGATATCGTTCACATTACAGAACACGTAGTAAAAAGCCTACTAAATAAAATGCATCACAAAAATTGGATCACTTAATCGTTTTTTCCAATTTATGAGATATTTAAAACAGCAATAAAATTGGTACTTTTTCCCTGCGCATTCTGTGCTATAATGACCGCTAGGTTTCACAGCAGATTTTTCGAAAGCCATTTATGAAATTTTCTGGTACGCAACTTTGATGGTCACTCCTTTTCTAATACAGAGCGTATTACATGTATGTTCTATAGCAACAAACTTCTGTCAGTATGTCGTAAATGCAACAATTCAATAGCTTAATGCTACAAATTCATTTTACTTATACAAAATATTTATTGCTCCCGGCCATAAGCCCTTTGCGCTAATTTGGCGTAAACAGCCACCAAAACTGGTCATTGGGACAATAGTGCATCTGCACCTCAGCTGTGTTTAGTCAAATTTTAAATTTTTTCTTCATCTGTCATCTACATCTACAACACTTCTAACACCAACATGCGCCTTTAGCTCGCCGCCCTTCCCTAGACCCACATACTGCTGACTTGCGGCAGACGCAGAGGCAGCGCCATCACTTAAAAGTCGGAAGAGTCATCGGCAGGGGGAGGGCAAAGGCAGTGGCCGAGTGAAGCAGAAGCAGAGTGTGAATGAGAGAATGTAAAACGAGCAACGAAAGCTGCGGGACAGGGTGTGTTTAGCCAGTGGAAATTAATTTCTCCATTGTGGCTATAATAATGATCCGATTGGATCCCAATTTGGTGATCTGATAGATATGGCCATTCACTACGGAATGGCGTTTTTAGTTTTCTTTTATCTTCAAAATTGTAGATTTGGGAGGTTTTCGCCTTTTTGCGGGGGCGGAAGGCTCATTTTTGAAACACAATGGTTTCAGTGTGAGCATTCAGCAGTCTGGAGCCAAAAATTTGGTGGGTCTAGCTCTTATAGTCTCTGAGAACGAGCCGACGAACAAGACGGACAGACGGACAGACAGACACGGCTCTATCGACTCGGCTATTGATGCTGATCAAGAATATATATACTTTGTGGGGTCGGAAACGCTTCCTTCTGTGCGTTACATACAACCGTTATTCGCACAAATACAATATACCCTATTTACTCTTTGAGTACCGGGTATAAAAACAGCTGGTAGTTGAATTGAGAATGCATTTGTCATTTTGCAATAATGCAAATGGTTTGCCAAACGTCCCCTATTGCCAAAAGAACACAAATGTAAATAATTAATTTATTAATTTCAGTAAATTTCAGTTAGACACTTAAATGTGTCTAATTAAGTGTCTATTAATATTAAATAGAAAATCAATATCGAGTAATATGATTTTTATCGGAATGGTAGCCACACATGGAACTACACATTTGCTACATTTTACCTAAATATTTTAGTTTCTGCTATGAAAAACTGCATGGTATGTGTTACGAACCTGTTTTGGTGTTGGGGCAAGGCCGGCTTTGCCCCAACACCAAAACAGGTTTGTAACAATAATGGCGCCCAATGTAAGACAAATTTATGAGTCGCAGTCCGTTCTCGAACACGAAAGTGGGAGAGTACGGCTGCGAATCATAAAGGTCGAAGAGATTATAAATGTCCAGCCGAGAGGAACGATCTCGAGTGGTAGTCTGCAGTCAGGGTCCGTCTGTGTTCCGGTGGCCTGTGAGGAGCTTTGAAGGCTGGCTCGCAGATGCACGGCACTGAGGGATCTGTAAATGTAGGAATCCACAAAGTAAATTGTTTTTTTTTAGTTTGAGTTTAAACTTATCTGACAGAGGGAAGCCGGAGCTCTCAAAGGGGTGAGGTTGGCACTGGCTGAGGAGAGTTCTCAAGCCAGTTTGCAACCGACCCGTTGCCTGGTGGACAAAAGAGAGCCGGAAAAGAAAAAATACCCGAAGTTAGATAAGATGAAGTTTGTTTTGTTGTTCTATGGTTGTATCTAAACTTAGCTGACAGAGGGAAGCCGGAGCTCTCAAGGGGGTAAGTTTTGGCACTGGCTGAGGAGAGTCCTCAAGCCAGTTAGCAACCGACCCGTTGCCTGGTGGACAGAAGAGAGCCTGGAAAGGAAAAAAATACCCGAAGTTAGTTAAGTTCGTGTAGTTTTTTTGTGCAGCTTCCCCTACTTACCGCTGGAGGACACCGGGAAAGTAGTATCTCGTAGAGATTTGTTTTACTCGAGGTGGCCCGTGGGGACATCAAGTCGGCCACGCGATGCACGTGGAGCAGCTAGAAGATCCCGAGGCTATCCTTCAGTAGAGTAGTGGGATAGAAGCAGCTAGGTAGCAGAGTGAGCGCCCTTGACTCTTAATCTTCTGTAGAAGATGAGAGGTCAACAGCGCTCGCGAAGAAGTTGAAGACGTTGGACAAGCAAAGACGTAGGGAACCAAGTGCAGATGGCCCCAGTAGCAGTTGTGGTTACTTTCCCCTCTTAGTGTTGATCTTGCAGTAATTTGAAGTTCCGTGTCAGATTTTGTTTGAGTTTTGAGTTTCTGTGGAAGAGAGAAAAGTAGGTGGTCAGAAAAGTTTATGAGCAACTACAATTTACGGTCAAAGGGGAAAATGACTAGCAGGACTCCTCCGCCAGGAAACTTGCCGGAACAGGGCGCAGAAGGAGGAGAGAACGACAGTTGGAACCAGCCGAAGTACCCAAAAGAATTGCCGTCGGAAATTATTTCGGGCATAAACGTCGCCATAGCACAAGCGCAGGAGACGCAGAGAGGAGCTATGGCGGACACCATCAGCAGGACGCTGCAAGAGGAGATCCGTCGAGGATTTATGGAGCTGATGGGTGCCATAACGGAGGCAATGACGCCCCTGCGCCAGAAGGGAGAGCTGATCCAGGATCTGGGCTGGGAGGATGGTCCGAATGGCAGAGAAGGCGGCGCGAAGGCTCCAGAATGGCGAAGACAGAGTACCGGCACCCGACCCAAAGGTTCCGTGGAACAACAGGAGCATATTCCACAAGCGCCTCCGAGGAAGCCGGAGAGACTGAGCCAATATTGGTCACGCAGGGTGGAAGATGGCGACCTGGAAACGAGACCGATGGTACCTGAACGTGAACCAGCAGGAGACGGCGGAGCTCGGCGATACACGACGCCCTACGAGAGGCGAGACGACTGGAGAGAGCCGAGATGGGGACGCATCGACAAATGGGACATCCATTTCGACGGCGACCCAGACCCGGCCAAACTGACGGTGGAGGATTTTGTCTTTCGGGTCGAATTTCTCCAGAGGCAGAGTCGACGCTCGTGGGACGAAGTCCTTGATAATTTTCACCATCTGGTGAGAGGACGTGCTGCCGAGTGGTACTGGCAGTTTGTAAGAGAGAGGCCTCCAGAAGTCTGGGAGGACTTAAAGGACGAGTTGGTATCCCGATTCCGTGCAGTAGGTGGGCAATACGAGCGGCTGCGTGCGTTGAATGAGCGACGGCAAGAACCTGGAGAATCGGTGGAAGATTACTTTCGAGCGATGCGGAGGCTGGCTGCAAGACTGATCACCCCAATAGCAGATTCTGAGAAGGTCAGAGTCGTCAAGAAGGGACTCGAGGAGGAGATCGCTCGTTATGTGTACGCGATCCGAGTCCGGAACCTGGAGCAGCTGAGGGAAGAGTGTGTAGAGGTGGAGTACCTTTTCCGCAGACGCGAGCGAAGGTCAGCTTTTCGCCCGACGCTGAAGTTCCAACAATCCGGTAAGCGAGTGGAGGAGATCGAGCCAGAGTCGGAGGAGCTGTTGGAAGGAGAGGAAGAGGTGATGGTTGAGGAAACCCACCTGACAGCGAAGCCGAGGCTGGGCTGCTGGAATTTCGGGGAAGTTGGCCACGGGTTCCGAGAGTGTATGGCCAAGGAACGCAGAGTATTCTGCTATCTCTGCGGAAGGCCCGAAACGTACACGCCGAAGTGTCCCAACTGCTCGGGAAACTCAAGAANAGTATTGGACACGGAGGGGGGAAGATGGCGACCTGGAAACGAGACGGATGGTACCTGAACGTGAACCAGCAGGAGACGGCGGAGCTCGGCGATACACGACGCCCTACGAGAGGCGAGACGACTGGAGAGAGCCGAGATGGGGACGCATCGACAAATGGGACATCCATTTCGACGGCGACCCAGACCCGGCCAAACTGACGGTGGAGGATTTTGTGTTTCGGGTCGAATTTCTCCGGAGGCAGAGTCGACGCTCGTGGGACGAAGTCCTTGATAATTTTCACCATCTGGTGAGAGGACGTGCTGCTGAGTGGTACTGGCAGTTTGTAAGAGAGAGGCCTCCAGAAGTCTGGGAGGACTTAAAGGACGAGTTGATATCCCGATTCCGTACAGTAGGTGGGCAATACGAGCGGCTGCGGGCGTTGAATGAGCGACGGCAAGAACCTGGAGAATCGGTGGAAGATTACTTTCGAGCGATGCGGAGGCTGGCTGCAAGACTGATCACCCCAATAGCAGATTCTGAGAACCAGTCTCAGCAGTTCTTCCCTGAGCTCCTCCTCTAGCGAGCAATACACATGCGCTAGGCTCAGGCCTTGGACCTCGTCGACTCCCTTCTCACACATCTCCACCTCATGGAAAAGGCGTCTGCGCTCGCTTCCAGTCGAAAAGCGGGCTGCGACTTCAAGGTTGTTAGGCCATTCGCTCACCTCCTCTAGCTCGGTCTCTCGGAGGAGCTGTTGGAAGGAGAGGAAGAGGTGATGGTTGAGGAAACCCACCTGACAGCGAAGCCGAGGCTGGGCTGCTGGAATTTCGGGGAAGTTGGCCACGGGTTCCGAGAGTGTATGGCCAAGGAACGCAGAGTATTCTGCTATCTCTGCGGAAGGCCCGAAACGTACACGCCGAAGTGTCCCAACTGCTCTGGAAACTCAAGAACGGGCATGATGAAGGCGGGATATCAGAGCTCGGGACGGAAGCCCGCGAGGAAGTGAAGGAAGCGCTATTGGAGGTTGTAAAAATTAAGCATTTTAACCCAAGTAGCATAGAAAAAAATAATTTAAAATTCTTACCGGTCGAAGAGAGGATGAGGAAGTATAAACAAGCCCGAAATCGGATCTTTGACGGACATCAGCTGAATGGAATGCGAGGTGTCAGCCGTAGACTCCAGAGGGCCCGTGCACGCTTCCGGCAAAGGAGACAGACTCACAAGGAGGTGGCGGAAGCAGTCAGGCGTGGAGCAGGACGTGACCCAAGGGTTTTTGCCGAGGTGCAAATCCTAGGACGGAAGATTTACGGACTCCTGGATACTGGGGCATCCGTAAGTTTCCTCGGAAAGGGCAGTCGTGAGCTCCTAGACGACCTCGGGGTGGAGATGGACAACTATATCTCGATCGTCAAAACCGCCGCAGGAGAGGACAGGACCATAATCGGCAAGGCGAGAATCCCTGTGGAGTACAACGGAATCAGCAAGGACATTCTCTTTTACATCTGTCCATACCTGGAGCAAGTCATGTACTTGGGAGTCGATTTTTGGAGGTCGTTCGAGTTGGCTCCCACAGTCCTCGGTCCGTATCCAAGATCGACAAGCGATGCCAAAATATCCGAAGTCCAGATGTCACAGATCAGTCAATATGTCGAAGACCACCAGGAGAACGTACATGTGGACGCGTGGGACCTGGAAGAGAAGGAAGCTGAAGAACTGGAGAAGGTAAAGGGGGAGTTCCTGACTTACGAAGATGCCGGATTAGGGTCAACGACTGTAGAGGAGTATCGGATCCAGTTGGTAGAGGGCGCGGCACCGTTTAAGGATCGACACTACCCTCAATCCCCAGCGATGCAGGAAGTGGTCTGGACCGAAGTGGACAAGATGCTGGAACTAGGAGTGATAGAGGTTAGCGATAGTCCGTGGAGCAATAGGACGACGGTAGTGCGGAAACCTAACAAAAACAGATTTTGTTTAGACGCCCAAAAGCTGAACCAACTCACCGTCAAAGACGCTTACCCTCTTCCTAGCATCGAGGGAATACTGTCCAGGATCGACCAGACGCATTACATTTCAAGTGTGGACCTTAAATTCGCGTTCTGGCAAATCAAGTTGGATCCAGAAAGCAGGAAATGTACCGCTTTCACCGTTCCAGGTCGTCCGCTGTACCAATTTGTGATGATGCCCTTCGGTCTGTGTAATGCTGCACAGAGGCTATGCCGAGTGATGGACAAAGTGATCCCGACGCAGTTGAGATCAAACGTTTTCGTCTATCTAGATGATCTCTTGGTGATAGCTCCCGATTTCCAGATGCATCTCCGGTACCTTCGGTTGGTGGCCCAGTGCTTACGAAAAGCAAATTTAACAATAGTCTTGAAAAAATCAAAATTTTGCTTTAGGTCACTGAAATACCTGGGATTTATCATCGGAGGTGGCACGTTGCAGATGGATCCTGAAAGAGTTTTGGCCATTCAAAGGATTCCCAATCCGAGTTCAGTGAAGGAACTAAGAAGCTTCCTAGGAACCGCAGGATGGTATAGGCGCTTCATCAAGGATTACGCTTCCATTGCTGTGCCGCTAACAGACGCGCTGAAGAAGCATCCGCGTGGAAAGTTTTCCCTGTCCACGGAGGCCGAGACGGCGATAGGATTCCTGAAGAAGGCACTCACCACGGCTCCGGTATTAAGTCATGCTGATTTCAAGAAGCCTTTCTATGTACAGTGCGACGCATCGAATTACGGAGTGGGAGCGGTGTTGTTTCAGTTGGACGTCGAAGGAGCCGAGCGTCCGGTGGCATTCTTCTCCGCCAAGTTAAACAAGCATCAGCTAAATTATTCTGTAACGGAAAAAGAGTGTTTAGCTGCGGTGTTGGCCATTGAAAAATTCAGACCGTACGTTGAATTGATGCCCTTCACGGTTATTACGGATCACGCCAGCCTGAAATGGCTCATGTCATTGAAGGATCTAAACGGACGTCTTGCGAGGTGGTCATTGCGACTGCAGAGGTTTGACTTTGGGATCGAACACCGGAAAGGAGTCGACAACGTCGTGGCGGATACACTCTCACGCTGCATCGACGAAGTGGTGATAGATCCAACGGAGATCCTCGGATTCCAGACGACAGAGTTTGAGTCTTNACAATAGGCTTGAAAAAATCAAAATTTTGCTTTAGGTCACTGAAATACCTGGGATTTATCATCGGAGGTGGCACGTTGCAGATGGATCCTGAAAGAGTTTTGGCCATTCAAAGGATTCCCAATCCGAGTTCAGTGAAGGAACTAAGAAGCTTCCTAGGAACCGCAGGATGGTATAGGCGCTTCATCAAGGATTACGCTTCCATTGCTGTGCCGCTAACAGACGCGCTGAAGAAGCATCCGCGTGGAAAGTTTTCCCTGTCCACGGAGGCCGAGACGGCGATAGGATTCCTGAAGAAGGCACTCACCACGGCTCCGGTATTAAGTCATGCTGATTTCAAGAAGCCTTTCTATGTACAGTGCGACGCATCGAATTACGGAGTGGGAGCGGTGTTGTTTCAGTTGGACGTCGAAGGAGCCGAGCGTCCGGTGGCATTCTTCTCCGCCAAGTTAAACAAGCATCAGCTAAATTATTCTGTAACGGAAAAAGAGTGTTTAGCTGCGGTGTTGGCCATTGAAAAATTCAGACCGTACGTTGAATTGATGCCCTTCACGGTTATTACGGATCACGCCAGCCTGAAATGGCTCATGTCATTGAAGGATCTAAACGGACGTCTTGCGAGGTGGTCATTGCGACTGCAGAGGTTTGACTTTGGGATCGAACACCGGAAAGGAGTCGACAACGTCGTGGCGGATACACTCTCACGCTGCATCGACGAAGTGGTGATAGATCCAACGGAGATCCTCGGATTCCAGACGACAGTGTTTGAGTCTTCAGAATATCAGGAGCTGAAAGGAGAAATCGGCAAGAATCAAGACATGTTGCCTGACCTACGAGTGGAAGCGGATGGCTTTCACGCAAATGGACGACCAAGTGGAAGGGTCCATTTGGAAATTATGGATTCCCGCGTCACTGACGGAAACTCTCATCTCCAAGGCCCACGAAGACCACACAGCTGGACACGGTGGACTTAAAAAGACCTTGCATCGGCTAAGAAGGCAATTCTACTGGCCAGCGATGACGACACAAGTGCGGGAGTATGTCCGGAACTGCGATGCTTGTAAGGAGTCCAAAGCACCAAATTATCGAAGCCAGGTAGGGATCGGTCAGGAAGTCGTAACGGAGAGGCCATTCCAGAAATTATACATCGATTTACTGGGGAAGTATCCTCGGTCGAAAAGGGGACAAGCTTGGATTTTTGTCGTCGTAGACCACTTCTCTAAATTCACCTTTCTAAAAGCGATGAGAGAGGCGACAGCGGCGAATGTAGTTCAATTCCTAGTACAGGAAGTGTTCTACAAGTTTGGGGTGCCCGAGGTGATCCACTCCGACAACGGAAAGCAGTTCCTGTCGAAGATCTTCCAGGACATGATGAGCACCTTCGGCGCCCGACATCTGCGCACAGCAGTCTACTCACCACAGAGCAATGCCGCCGAGAGGGTGAACCGGACAATATTAGCTGCAATCAGGACGTATTTAGAGAAGGATCATCGAGACTGGGATATGTACCTACCGGAGATTGAAGTGTCGATCCGTGACTCAGTGCACGAAGCCACAGGCGTGACGCCGTTTTTTGCAGTTTTTGGACAGCAAATGTTCCTTAATGGGAACTGCTATAAGTTGGCGAGGAAGCTGCAGTCGCTGACGGAGCATGAGGTGCACGCATTGAACCCCGCGGATAAGTGCCACATCATCCGGGAACGTATCAAGGCTAACCTTCACCAAGCGTACGAGCGCAGCAGCCAGCGCTACAACAAACGGGCCCGAATATTTTTCGCCAAACCTGGGCAAGAAGTATACAGGCGCAACTTCACCCTCAGCGACTTTGGGAAGAGCTACAACGCCAAATTCGCCCGGAAGTTCCTGAAGTGCCGAGTCGTAAGTCCGGTTGGAAATAATGCCTACGAACTTGAAGACCTGGCGGGGAAACCGGTGGGGATTTTTCACGCCAAAGACCTGAAATTGTAGTGGGAAAGCCTTAGAAGGAGAAGGGAAGAAGAATAGGGCACTCATGTACAAACCGAGTGGGTGTGAGCCTACGTTGGGCGCTGCAAGACCTTAGGGCAAGCGTTAGGTTTCAATGTCCTTCGAGTGTTTGCGAATAATTCTTCCGTCCAGGCACGCCTGAATTTTCGCTAGGTGTTGCATTCGAAGGAGAGCGATAGGCAAAATACTAGATTTGGTAGTATTTTTTTGGAGGTTGATAGGTCGATAGGCGAAAGGGCAAGGCGATCAACGGTGCCGGTGAGAGAGCGCGAGGGGAGAATGTAAGAGAGGGGAATATTGCGGGATCCACGAGCCAGCTCACCCACACCCTCAAGAATGCCATGCTATGCCCTTGAATTTGGTTCAAGGGCAATAGAAGAGATGAGATCAGCTGCAGCAAGGGGGAATGCGTAGAGTAGCTACGCTGAACATGCCGGCAGTGGAAAATAAACATCGGCAGTGTTAGAGCGTTTTGTGTGTGTGACCGTATAGGAAAACAAACAGACCGGCCAACGTAGAGGACCTTTTTACCCGAATCGAAATAAAAAGTGAGTCCAGTCCAAAGGGAAAATGGATCCCAGATTCAATATTTTTAAAACCCATAGGGCGTATATTGTATCGGCTGGCTTCCCGTAGATGGGCCAAAATTACCATTCCCCGGCCCGCGGAATCCTGGTCACACCCCTGCCCGGGCGCGACCCGCCACGGCGCCACCGACAATTAAATAATTAATTCATGCCTACATAAACGCATACCTATCTACATGCATATATAAAGACACACCAAAAATAATATCTATCTATATTAATTAATATTCAATTAATTAGCCACCCCACATATATTTACCGACCATATTAATGTAATATAAATGTAGTATTTGTATTTATATTTATTTTATTATTTATATTTATTATTTTTGTGATTATTCCCACCCATTAATTTAAGTTGAAGAGTCGGGAATAGGCGGACGCGCCACGAGACATTAGTATAGGGATTTTTAGTTAAGTATGTGTTAAGTTTTTGATTTAAATATTATAACGTTTAAAATGAAGTGCTAGTGTGTTTAGTATGGGGGGGAAAGGGGACCACAACGGCGAGATGGAGAAAGTCCGCCACACTTGGGAAGGAGATCTGAGGTATTCTGAGTCGCATCTCAGGTAGAGTACGTAGGAGCTAGACCATCGGCACCTTAGACTTGTCCACGTCTGTGTTGGAGAGATGTTTGTCCGTTAGATGTAGAGTAAAGTCCGATGCATTGTTTTGAATTATCGTTTGTTTTTGATATTTGTTCGAGATGTCCGAACAGTTGGTTTGTTGTGCGACCTGGGGGCCTGGGAAGAACTCAGCCCTGACATGACTGGCTAGCCGGCCTTGCCCCAACACCAAAACAGGTTCGTAACATATGTTACTTGAGCCAGTGCTAGTACTCAGATTGAAAAAAAGGGGTCGCTAAAGATATCAGGGATGATATTCGTATGGAACCGATAAGAAATTTTTGTGCGCACAAGTTACTCTCTAGCGGCTGTACGCCAGGCTGTACCACTAGCCCCGAAAACAAAATCAAATCATCAAAACGAATTTTCGTTTCATCGCTCTTCATACATTACTTTCAGTGTCCGTGTGAATCAAGACAAAACCGGTTTGGAGCGCTAAAAAATCATTGGCTACACGCACTTATACAAATGTAGCTGGGATTTCTAGCTGCGTGTTCTACACGCACTAATACCTGTAGCTACGACGTTGGCAGAGGCCTGGGACTTCGAGACGCACATTGAGCGGTGACGTTTTGCTTGGCTTAAATTGAGAGTCTACTATACCATTTGGTTACTGGCAGTACTCAGATCGACCAAAAAACAGGCCGAAATAATCTAGAAAGTCAGACGATAGTATTTTGTGGTATCGATAGTATTTGTGTGGTATTCGTTGGTATGTTGCTAGCAGCTCGACAAATATAGATTTGATTTATATTACGAGGGTACCTAGCAAACAGAGAGTAAAGTCTCAATCAAATGGAGTCAACAATCCCGCAGAAGTTGAAGGCTTGTTTTGAAGGCGCCGTTTTACGACTTTGCCACGGGCGCAAATATTCCATTGGCACGTCCTTGCTGCTCCACCAATTAAAGAAGGCTGCGGAATACGCAAAGGATATCGTTTCATGGGTTTTTATAAATGTACACATATGTATATGATTTATAATACTGTATAGACAAACGACCGTCCTGGTTTGTTTCCTGCTCCGATCATGCAAGAGCCGCCAATCCCACAAAAGCAATCTAATGCATGCATCAATTTTGCATTCATTGTTTTAAAACCATTTATTCAATATTCACACATTTTCAAAAAGGGAAAAAAAACAACACAGCTGCCTGAGAAGTGTAACCGTGCGAAATGCGGGTCACCTCTTGGTCACACTCTGCTGCTATAAAAATATAGTGCACATTTTTCTAGTAAGTTTTTTTTTCGATCTGAGTACTAGGCTTTAAACAAGGTGTCGTCTTATCAGCCATGAACCGAAATCTATTTCAACGATGTTGATTTGGTTATTAGTATTAGTATCCAACAAAGCTTTCAGGCCACAGAAAGTCGATTCATCAATCGGTAAAAAATTGTTTTTCAACGAGAGTTCTAACTACCTGGTTATATAAATTATTAATATCAAAATATGAAAATTATGTAGGATTCGGAATATATACTGCATATTTTGTAAGGAGGAAGGTATATTTCGGTATATATCCGAGGGTCTAACGGTATATTTGATTGTTAACTTCGTGGTCACACTATTATATATTTTCGCGACAAATAATTATATTTATACAAAAAAATGGGCTTAAAAAAGGCTTTGAACAATTGCCTGATCAATTTTGATTGTCGCGTGATGGTCACAGACCTGCTGGAAGAGTACAAGTTATCCTACAAAGAGGTAAATGACACGTTGGAGGCGTATATCAAAGGGAAGGAGCCTGCAACGAGATTCGAGAAGCGATTCCTGGTCCATGGCACAGGACAGAAAAATGGCACAAATGATGAGTTCTACACGATTGTGCAGGAGAGCAAGCTAGAGGATTGGCGGACGAAGATGCGGGATGCGCAGTGGCAGCTCTACAGCGTAGAGATTGCAGGGGGCTCCAAGTCTCCGGCAACTGTGTTCCGTCCCATGCAGCACCTGGAGGTGAAGCTGGCCGGCGTGGAGAGGCGCTCTGGTACCAGAATTGCTGTGGACAGGGCCACGAACGGTGTGCAGAACTCAGGTCCATCAACCAATGGCGTCCAGAGGGCACCGACTGCTGTGAATGACGGCAAGACTGCTCCGGCTACAAATGGGTTCAAAAACTCTTCTAACAGCAAGGAAAATACTGAAACCGAGCTAATGAAAACATCGCCCAAGGAGCAGGCATCGAAGGGCAAAGCAGCAAAGAAGGGCAGCATCAACAGTTTCTTTTCAGCAGCAGGAGCGGGAGCTACTGCAGCTAGCAACAAATCCAAAGAAGTCAAAGCTACGCCAAGCAAAGCCAATACAATGGACACTTTCTTTAAGAAGCAACCAGCAGGAGGAGCAGCTGCCACAGCAGTCAAGAAGCTGTCCCCAGAGAGTCAGACCAAGAAGTCCCCTGAAAGCCAGTTCAAGAAGTCTCCTGACAGCCAGGCCAAGAAGTCCCCTCCGATTCAGGAAAAGAAGGAATCCACAGCCAACATGTCCATTCAACTGTTTGACGATGAGATCGCCGAATCATCCGAGGAGGAGAAAGAACTGGACAAAATACGACGCAAAGTATTGGCCTCGGACAACGAGTTCGACCAGGAGAAACCCACCACCAGCAAGCGTCGTCGCATTAGCGACTCCGAAGACGAAGAGCAGCATCCCACTAAGAAGAGCGCCGAAGAGGAAGTCCTCACAGTGGATGACGAAATGGAGGCGGATCCCTCGAATGAAACCTTTCTGGATGATGACGGCTTTGTCGTCACTCAGCGCAAGCCCACAAAGCCATCAAAGGCATTTAAAACAATGGCTCTACCAGTCGATTCCGCAGCCAAAAATAAGTATTCGCCTTCACATTCGGTTGCAGGTGTCAAGAAGAAATCGCCTCCAGCGACAACCAAAGTCGGCAAGGAAGCACCGAAATCGAAGCAGGGGAATCTCATGAGTTTCTTTACTAAAAAATAAATACGGAAAATATTTATACTGGAATGAAATCTAAACAATGATATTTTTTGCTTAGTTCTTAAGAAAACTGAATGAAATTTATATGCTCCAACAAAAGCTATTATTAGTCTTTGGAATATTTAAGAGGATTATTTCCAGATTATATGCGCTGTGTTAATTATAAACCTTTCCATTAGAATCTGAAAGTATTTTCTGGAAAATCTGGTAATTACTTTATAATTAGTTTGTTTAGGCTCGAAGTTGATAAATTAAACAATATCCTAATCCTAATAAATATTTGTCCCATTCAATTTGAAACCTCTTCGATTAAATAATCCATGATTCTCGCTGCATACAGTTATATTCTAAATGTTTAAAACAATTAATATGATATTCCATGTCTATAATAATAATCAAGCAAGTTAATATCAAAGCATAATACAGATCAATCGACTGAATTTTCTATAACTTTGACAATTAACCCAAAATGCACTTTATACATAATTCTGCTTTGGATTTCTAGGATGAATTGGAAGATCAAGCAAAAATCCATGGATTTACTACTTTAAATTTGTTCGCATAGTTTTAAAGAAGGGACGTGTGAGACGCTTCTTACGCGTCACAACTTTTATACCCGGCACTCAGTACTACATCTGCACCTTAGCGGTGTTTTGTCAAAATGTTACATTTTTTTATACCCGGTACTCGAAGAGTAAATAGGGTTATTGTATTTGTGCACAAAGTGAATGTATGTAACGCACAGAAGGAAACGTTTCCGACCCCATAAAGTATATATATTCTTGATCAGCATCAATAGCCGAGTCGATTGAGCCATGTTTGTCTGTTCGTCTGTCTGTCCGTCCGTCTTGTTGAGCGCCTGGATCTCAGAGACCATAAAAACTAGATCCACCAAATTTTGCATCCAGACTTCTGTATGCTCACACTGTTACAAGTGTATTTAAAAAATGAGCCCCGCACCCGCAAAAGGGCGAAAACCTCCCAAATATACAATTTTGAAGATAAAAGAAAACTAAAAACGCCATTCCGTAGGGAATTTTAGTTTTCTTGTATCTTCAAAATTGTGAATTTTTGTTTTGCGTTGTGATTTTTATTGCATTTGTTAATAGCTACTAGAAGTTTGTTTGAGTATCTTGCTGTTTGTTGTAATTTTTGCTTAGTAATTCATATTCGATTCCGCGTCTGTATGTGTGTCCGAATGTGTTGGTGTGTATCTGTGTGAAGACTGCCTGGCGTACGCGTATCAGTGCGTTTTTAATTGGTATTGTTTCCTTTTTTTTTGTTGTTCAATTCATATTTTGTCTTCATCTTCCTTCAAAACACTTTCAAAAATTAAGGCGAGGTTTAATACAATTTGAATATTGATTAAGTTATTCTGTTTTTCGTTTCTGCAGTGATTGCGATTGATTCCTATCTGATTTTTAAGCATTAAAAGCTTACAGTCTGGCTGCCCAATGGCAAGCAAATATATACGTGATTGGGAGAGGGACTTTTAACTCGATCTGTATCTGAAACAATATAATGTCTTTCCTGGTTTGATGGCAAGATTTGGAGATCGATTTTGTTTGGTTGGAAATGCCTAGGCTTAGGTAGAAGCTTCTCAGAAGCTAAATGTTTTGCTTATTATTAAGTTTGAGTTTGCTTAGAAAGAGATTTGTATGTCCCCAATGTTCGCTGAGAATACGTTGCATTACATTCCTTTTTTATCTGATTAATGTCCGAACTAAATTTATGAAGCGTACAGTGGGAATGCTTTTGTTTTTTGTTTCGTTTGCAGTTTTAGCTTTCTCAAAATATTGCTCGCATATGCAAAATGTAAAACTCATCTGCTATAAAAATCAGTTGATAGTTTTGTCCTAGAGGGTGGTGTGATATGAACATAATGCATGATATGATTCCTCTACTAAAAATGATTTCTCCACTTTTATTCTGTTTTTTGATTCGTAAAATTGTATGTCATTTACTTAATCACCTAAATGAATGTTACATTCGTTGCGTACAATTTAATATCTCAGCACCATTTTTTGAATAATAGCACAAAGTATATATAATAATATCTATATTTTATGGATCAACAGTAGTACCTTCCTAGAATTTGTTTTCGGGTTTTGTGTGTTTCTTGTTGTGGTTTGCTCTACAGAATAAAATAGTTTTAAGTTAAGTTATGGTTTTGGGTTCTCGTTTTTCTTTTTGCTTCTTTCTTTCTATTAATTTCTGTGTTGTGTTCTAGACCTGTGTATCTACAACACTGCCATAGGACTTTTCAGCATATTTGGGCGAAATATAATCCTCGTAGTAGTTGATGAATATATCCTTGAATTCATCGGCTATGAACTCCAGCGCATTCAGCATCTGCATCAATTCCCGATCGTTACACTTGTAGTTGCTCAATGCCATCACATCCCAGAAGTAGGCAAAGTATTGCACATACTCGATCGACTGCCCGCCGTATTGGGCCACCACAGCAGGCAGCACGGCGCGCATAATGGATCCCAGCTTATTGAACTCCCAGTCATCCAGGACGGTGGCCCCCTCTTCAGAACGCACAGACAGCAATAAGACGACCCGATAGAAAGATAATACACACACAGAGAGATAGAGATAGTAATAGCAGTATTTGCACACAAGAAAAGAGGAAAAGAAATGGTAGGGAGATTGAAAACAGAAGCCCGATTCTTAATGAAGGTGAAACAAATGACATCAGTGCGAAAGCAAGAGCTGGCAATGAATAAAAAAAAAAGTAAATGATACAAATTGTAAATATCGAAGCGTACGCTCCCCAAGGACATACCACGATGCACCATCAGGCACTGCTCTAGCAGAAGCCGGGCCAGTGCCACCTTGCACTCGTGCAACTCCATCAGCTGGCTCTCGGCACGCTCAATAGCGGCATACAGCTTGCAGCGCTCCTCGATCAGCTCGCAGTCAATGAGGGATGTATTGAAGGACCAGAACCACTCCAGTTTCTGCGCCTGGTCACAGTGCGGACACACAATCAGCTCGGCGCCGTTGTATTCCGGCTGGGTGTACTCCTCGGACAGCCACCAGCGTAGGTTCGGTGCATGGGGAAGGGCATGGGGCGTGAAGATCTCCATGCATTTGGGATTATCACAACGATAGCGATGGAACTTGTACTGTGAAAAGGCGGGAGGGTGTAAAGATATGAACATTTTGATCATATGCCATATCCCACTTACGAACTGATCATCCGTATGGGACAGCTGGCAGGCACTGCAGTAGCACTTGATGCCGTGTTCTTCCAGCTCTTTGCTGCGTTCTCCCTGACGCAACTGCTGGTAATTGCCGCTGGCAAAACAATTATATATGCCCGATCCCGCCGGCAGGTCCAGCAGTGCCAATGCAGTCAGCTTTCGCCCCGAGAACTTGCTGCAGATGGTGGAGGAACAACTGTGGCGACAGAGACTCAGTGTCTCTGGATAGACGGCATAGGCCACGACCGCCACCTCGCCGGCCAGCAGATGCAGATGGCCCTCCTGCAGCCGCATGGGCGCTGCCCACAGCTGGAACTCATTGAGGGGCGAGAACACATGAGGATCCGTGGGCAGCACAAAGGAGCGGCAGTGTGTTAGCGAACGATGGCGAAGCTGACTGATGTGGCGCATCAAAAGCGCCGCACACAGCAGCTCCCACTCGGCACTCGACATGCGGGAGGCGGAGGGCAGGCTCTTCTCCAGCTGATCGAAGAACGTCGTGCATTTGCTCAGGTAAATGGCCAGAATGTGCGCTGCCAGTGCCAGGGAAATCAGAGTCTCCGAGGAGTGCTCTTCTTCAAGCCTCTCCAGTCGCAGCACAGAGCTGTAGCCAATATCCTGTCGCTCCAACAAGGCGCCATTGATGCATGACCATAGCTTGCTGAGGGTCGGCTTTTTGCGGCAGTGCGCCAGCATCTCTGGCAGTCCCGTAATCAGCAGTCGCAATGCCAACTGCAGCAAACGCGGCATGCCAAACACCTCTCCAAAGGACTCGAACAGTTCTATTTGGTGCCCAAAACACTCCACGGCATGAATGGCAGCGTGCTTGAAGCGACACTGGCGAGAGCAGTAGACAACCAGGCGGTTGGAGCAGTAAATGCAAGGAAAAGGAATGAACTGAGTGATGCCACAACAATCACACACCCGACAATTGCCACTCGGCACCATGGCTACCGCCTCAGACTCGAAGATGAGGGAATTCCTGGCCAGAGCACGGGTGCTATGCAGCGACGAGGAGTTGTCCAACCAGGCACTGTTTTTGGTAATAAAAATATCGATTAATGGTGGTCCCTAGTTGATGATTCTCACTCACATTTCAAAGGCTTTCATGTCGTTGGTTTCCAGATCATCGCCCGTTTGCACAGCCATCTCGAAACGCTCCACCTTGAGCACCTCGCACTGGTGCCAGAGCTCGTGGGTGCGCGTCTCGAAGACCTGGTTCAGTTCAATGTGCAGGAGCTCGTGGAGATGCTCCTCGCAGAGCGTAAAATTGCGTAGTTTTAAGGCACAGGCGGCTTGTCGGAGCTTTATCAATGGCAAATACTCCTCCGGAAAGCCCAAATCCAGAGAACACAGACAGTCATCATAGGATTCCTAAAATAAAATTACTGTTATTGGCAAGAAATATTTAAATTATCTTTGAACTTACAGCATACAGACCACAATCGTACAGAACCAGTGAGCGATTGGCATGGGCCAGGGCAGCGGCCAGCGTGTTCCTTGCCGGGGCTAGGAAGATGGCCTCTGTGAACAGATCGCTGGCCTTGAGCGGATGCTTCTCCTTGCGGTATGAATCATTCCCGGCCTCGCGCAGTCGACGCGACTCCTCCTCGGACTTGAAGTGGCCCGTTTGGTGGCGTAGATTTTGAAACCATTTGAGTACATGCGTTCTGTAAGTAATTATGCCAAGAATGGGGCGCAGGTGGAGGCCGTTACATGGTTATATGTGACGGGTGGTGAGGTTAAATTGGTTCACTTAATTTATTCACAGAAAATGTCAAAACGAAGTGACCCATATTCCGAAAATCGACATCGAAAATGATACTTAACCGTACGAATGCATGCAATCAGAGTGCATGTTTTATATGAGGTGGGCGGCAGTCCAAGCGAGGCAGTCGTTTTAGTTGCATTATCCGTTACAGTTGTGCAAACCAGAAGGACTGGGAATCAGTCTGGGAATACCGGACAGACCCTTACTCTATATTTATGTGACCTGCAAGCAATCACGACCTGGGCTGAACTCGCTCTCTGAACTCACCCCCACCCACAGAATTACAAAACACACCTGACAATTACAAAACACATTTCTTATGCCATTCATTATATTGGCGAATAAGAAAGTCTACAAAGGTGGAATTAATTTCACATAGTTGCGGGAAGGCAATTTTGCATAATTTGATTGCATTGCCGCCCTGGGGCGCAAAAACACTTTCGCTCTCACACGCACACCCACACACGTACGCTTGCACTGACTGGGACACACGCACACGAAAACACACGAAGAATCGTTTGTTTCACCTAAAATCCAACAGCGGTTCCTTCGTCGTTGTCGTTGCTGGTGTTGATGTTGGGGATGAAACACTGAAACCACCCACCGCCCCAATTAGATCGTCATCTTCTTCCCCGCCATACTCCGGCCTAGAAAGTGGCGCCAATGCGACCACAGTGTCTCCGCCACCATTGCAACCATCCTTCTGTACATCCCCATCAGCCTCCCGATTGAGTTTTTGCCGTTTCACTGGCGTTAAAATCTGAATGAATTGCAGTTCATCTGTATAGTGGAGCTCCTCCAGCTTGAGTTGTCGCAGCTGGTGACCAATTAAATCACCCAGCGACGGAACTGGAGCAGAAGAAAAAGAAGCAGCAGCGGCAGCAGGAGGAGCAGAAGATGTAGCTTTGTTGTTCACACGCGCAGATGAAGAGGAAGAGGCCATCACTTGCTTCCTTTGATTGGGCTTTGCTTTTTTTGGTCTTCACGTCTTCTCGCGTCTTACGGTCTCACACTGTCATTCATTCAATGGGCCATGATTTTCGCCTCTTGTGGTATATGCTGCGGTAATCCTGGCGAGGTACTGGCTATCAATTCGTATGCACTGCACCGCGACATGCTTCAAAGTTGCTAAGACTTGGGCGAAATTTTGCACGTTATGGCTTTCATTGATTTGTTGAACATTGTGGCGAGTATCATCGATAAAATATACCGTAAGGGCTTCGTAAATATACCAAAATATACCATTGCATTTTCAAAATATACCGTAAATATACCCTAGTCTTAAATCAGACTCCTCGATTTTTATGTTATATTTGATATTACTAGCTTGCAGACTTTCACCACTGAAACAATAATTTGATCCGATTGAAGAATCAATTTTGCTTATTATAAATACTCATTTTTATTTGAATTTTTCATTGAAATCAACCCCTCCGGAAGCACTGGAGCTTTGTCTTCAGTATGTTACTGTATGTAAATTATTAACAGAGACACATGTACACATGTTAACTGATATCACTAAGCTAACAACTCATAGAGTGTTCAAACGTTGGAAAAACTGCCTGCCTAATCAGTTTATTGGATTGGCTCCCAGTGCCTTCGGCTCTTGGTGAGAGAGCCTTCGGCTAAAGTCTCAAGTTTGAAGGAAGGGTATGTGAGCTCAGAATAAAAAAAAATGTCAAACGTGTCAAGCACTAAAAGTGAAAACGCATATAAAGTCGAGAATAGATACACGCATTGCCATCATTTATGTATGTACATATGTGTCACCGCACACAAGCAATTACGAAGCAGACTTGAAAAAGAAAACTTTGTTTTTGCGCGTGTTGCTTTGCGTTCAATGTTTAAGAGAGCCAACGCCAAATCTTTTAGTCCAGGCCAACTCGAGCGTGACTTGGATCTATTCTTCGTTTTTGGTTGCCCGCTTAGCACAAAAAGATTCTCACGAGCCTTGGCTTAGCGGCTCTTCCAAATTGGTTGACAAACTGGTCGACTCTGCTCATATAAGCCAAGCAAGCATATTTGCATAAATATGTATCTGGGAGGTGAGTGTGTGAGTGTGTGTGCAGTGGATGTAGATGTAGATGTGAATGGTCATATACCTTCCCTTTTGGCCTAAGTAATTGTTTTTGTGGCACGTCTTCAATATGTTTATTGGCCAAGCAGCAACGAACACACAGAGCCCAGCGAGAACTGTTGCACTCCAAAGTTTGTACGAGAGCGGCGGACAGTTTGACAGAACAATAATAGGCATTAGGTATTACTCGTATAATATAATCCGTAAATATCATCTGCATTCCCCAATCAGCAGACCACAAAGCGAGAAGCGGGCAGAGAGAGACAACATTTAAATCTCTAACGGACATTTCTTCATCTTTAATATCGAATTTCGAACGTTTCGTGAGAGCCGAATCCACATTTTGAATATTAATTGGTTGAAAGTTGAAAACGCGTAAAAAGTAGAAAAAAAAGTATTAAACTGAATCGATTTTTCTTGTATAAATAGTGGACCAGAATAGTATTCAGTATTCAGTTTTCGAATAGAAACATGGGGTAAATACTCTTGCAGAGAGAAGCATGCCTGAACTAATGGGATGAATGGTTAGGAAAATAAGAGTATTATTAGCAGTTTATAAGTTTTCTTTTAATTGTTTACAATCGGAGCAAAACCTAAGTGACACATACTTCTAATTGAAAAGTTATCTAAGCCGCAGATGAAAGTTCCCTTAGATTTCGCAAATTCAGCCGAAGGCTCTCTCACCAAGAGCCGAAGGCACTGGGAGCCAATCCCCTATACTGATTAGGCAGCCAGTTTTATGTCGATTTGACCACTCTATGAGTTGTTTGCTTAGTGATTATACTTATTTAATTTACCAACCATCATCTTATATTAGCAAATTTGTAAATTGTATCTTTCCTTCCGCTCCTGTATCATATTAGCAATTAATTATTAATTGCATATAAATAAATACTTACTATAATCCATATGTTGTCTATAGTCATAAACTAATATATTTTATAATATATTGAGTCGTTCTCATTAGTTGTTCAAACTCCCTTCGCAAAGGAAAAGAGCTTTCAAACTCCCTTAACAAGCCAAGGGAGCTTTGTGGGGCGAAATTTGTACCAAAAACTACGTGATGGAAATTCTCCAGGGAAGTTCTCTCCTGCGTCTTAACGGTCTGGGAAATCATCTCTTGCCAGACGCGCTCACATGCACTATTAGGGATCCTTTCAACAGGTGCGAAAAAGGTGGTAGCTTTGAAAAGCTCGTCGGCCAAAGAGAGGTCAGCAAGAGAGAGGATGCGACCTCTGTTCTCACTCCTAATTTCGTCTCAATTTGAGCACAGAAATCCTACAGAAATATATCACAAAAAATATACGCTCACACGTGCATAAAACGTAAATCTTCACCTATTTCCTCGACTTCGACCTTCTATTTTATATTACTAGCTAGTTTGGACTCTCAGAACTATAACTATAGTTTAATCAAATTTATGAAACAGTTCTTAACTAGATTGGCTAGCTTTCATGACTTCCTTTTATTGGGTTGTTTAGAAAATAAGTTTAAAAATCAACCAAGCAAATAAAAACGAGAAGGGACGTATGAGATGCTTCTTACGCGTTACAACTTGTATACTCAGTTGGTATATCTGTACCTTAGTGGTCCCTTTTGAATTTTACAATATTTTTACTTCTGTCATCTATATCTACATCACTTCTCTAGACAAATAAAAAAGCTGCTGGACGGGGTGGGGTGAATCCAATGCAAATTAAATTCTTTATTGTGTCCATAATAATGATCCAATCGGATCCCAATTCGGTGATCTGATAGATATGGTCATAGGTTTTAAATTTCTTTTGTCTTCAAACTGTGGATCCCGCAGATTTTCGCGGTTTGCAGGGGCGGAAGAGGGCGGGGCGAAATTTTGAAATACACTTGTAGCAGTGGGAGCATACAGCCATTTGCGCCCTCTAGCTTTTATAGTCTCTGAGAACCAGGCGCTCGACAAGACGGACTGACATGGCTGTGTGTGTTACATAAATCCAATTTTCCCCACAAATACAATATACCCTATTTACTTTTCGAGTACCGGGTATAAAAATGGAATTTAATAGATGACTGAAACTCATGATACCAGATATCGTACGTACATACGTACACATTGATTTCATTTTCGTAGTTTCAATGATTTTTGTATATTGTGGGAACAAAAAGATACTATTACGGGATATACTAGTAGAAAATACAGCCGCAGCTATTTCTGGCTGTCTGGCAGTCTTGTGTACAGCGCCAAGCTTTAAACAAAAGGTTGTGTGTGAAATTGTGAAAATAATTTCGTATACCGCACGTTACCATCATTATATCGTAGAATGAGCAGTTCGGTCCGTGTGCTATAGTCAGACTTGATAAGAAAGTATTTGCAAATGCTTCTCTTGTCATTTCTTCTCCAGATTAATCAACTCACAAACACACACACGCACGCACCCCACAAAGTGCACTTGGCTCTCTTAGGCACGTCGCCTATCAGCCGCAAGTTGTAAGTTTTATCTTTCATTTATCTAGTGTTTGCTCTTGATCTTATCGTTCTCTGCTTAGCTCCACATCTTCGTTTGGGGGATATCGGATCTCTGGCATTCTCTCATATAAGAAACATTTATCCGTCAAAGTTTCTGTTGTCACGTTGTGTTTTCTGTTCTTTGGTGCTGCGTTCAAATTGTTTAGCATTATTATGTACAAAAATGAGGATACACCTATTGCCAAGTAAGTGTTGAGGAAGGGAACGAATACGGGGACGGCAGATTATCGTCTGACTTTTGGAATAAATTTAAGTGGCAGGAATAAAAAGTTGCGTAAAAACAAAATCTCTTTTGGGTAAATTAACATAAAGAGAGAGCCCAAATGAGCTGCTGATTTGTGAAATAGCCGTAAAAGCGGACAGCGTGGGAGCGACACCAACTGTGCCGGCACTCTCTCTCTCTCTCTCTATCCCTCTCTCTCTGGTAGGTGCGCTTCTAGAAGGCCTCGAAAAGTTGCCTACTTCACTCTATTTTGCTTTTTGCAATTTTTCTTTTAGTTTTATTTTTGCACATGCTCTTGCTCTTGTAAAGGGGATAACAATTTTGTAATGATATTTTTATCCTAAACAATTGGCGTGCCACTGACAAAAATACTGTCTGGCGATATTACTTGAGTCTTCCGAGATATTTGATTTTCTTCCACTCGGCATCTGTATTTGCGTTGGCGGGGCTTATTCAATTTTTATACCCGACCTCACGTATATATATTATTGATCAGCATCAATAGCCGAGTGATATAGCCATGTCTTTTCGTCCGTTCAACTTTCCGACAGAAATCATAAGAGATAGGGCAACCAATTTTTGCATCCAGACTGCAGTATGGTCACAATGTTACAAGGGTATTTCAAGAGTATATACATACATACAAATAAGAAGAGTTATCCCATAGTATCCATATTTGGGAGCAACTAAAATGTGTGAACATTTTAGAATTATGTAGAATCAAGTTAAGGGTTTGACTGACACAGAGTCAAACATTAAATTTGTTTTGGAACACGAGATATGAGTAATCTATGGATCATAGCTCCATTTCCTCGGTTTATTCTGGACACCCTTTGCATTCATCTCCAGTATCATAAGCTCGCATACTATGTTGGTATGTACATATGTGAATATGTATATAGACATGTATGTAAATATGTATGTAATGACTATGCACCAGGCATAAAATAAGTGACGCGGCTTTAGAAGCGCCTCACAACGTTTCTCCCCTTTGTGTATTCTGCCGCCTTTACGTTTTTGCAATTTCGTTTGGGAAAGTTGCAGAGGCAAGTAGTTTGGCTCCATTTGCACTTTTCGTAGTAAAAATTACGCACACTTGTACCCCTTCCCAAGCACTCGCAAACGATGAAAAGGTATCACACATACTCATACCGATGGGAACACATTAACCCCAACCCATACTGATGAGGAAGGAGGCGATGCTCCTGAAGTTGGGATGGCAATAGGGGCGTGGCCTTTAAGTAGTTCTCGCTAGTAGTCTTTGTTAAGTAAGAAAACTTCAAATTGAATTTTTCGCAACACTTTTCATTTTAGCACCTATCAAAAAACCCACTTTTTCCGAAGCAACTCAGCCTTATTACTGTGCCAACTGCCTGATGATGGTCTGTGGTTGTGGGTGGTCCAAGGGGCATTATATGATGGGTTTTAGTATGGAATGCGGCCGCTTACATTGTGTCTGCTTGAATGCCGCAGTTTCTTGCCAGCTTGCAGTACGTTTTAGTTCTCTTTAGAGGGGTTTCCTACCAGTTGAAGTCGAATTTTCCCTTCACGAGCCAAAAAAAAAATTCCTTGCTGTCGCTGCTGCTTCCACTGCATCGTCTTTTACTTTTTTATTGCCGAAAACAGTGAATTTCTATAGAAACTTCTAATAGAAAACGCCACTTTAAATCGGTTTTTGGAGGCAGAAAAATGTATCAGATATAACCCTATTTAACCACTATTTAATATAAATAAAATAAGTTTTTTTTTCTCTCTCTCTTTATATTTACAATCTGTTTGTTTAAACAATAATTGTATAATTAATATTAAATTAACAGAAATAGCAGTTTCCCAATGAGCCCTTCTATTATATATAACATCTTTTCAGTTTATTGGATTTATCTATTGGGGAGATCGAGAATGTGGTATCTTCTCAGTCTTCTTACTGTTAAGCTATTCTCTAATAGACTTAAGGCTAAATTATTTTCATGGTTGTGGAGTCTGTCGATGTATTTCTTACTAGTTTTCTTTATTTCCTCTTTAATGGTTGGAATATTAAGATCTTTGTGGATATTTGCATTAGATATGTAAAACGGAGCATTGACAATGTGTCGCAAAGTTTTTGATTGGTAACGCTGAAGTATCTCAATATTTGAGTAATAAAATAAGTGATGCAATTTTGTTACTTTCATTTGCTTATTTGATAAAATGTTGTATTTTATTTTTAATTTATAGTTCGGAAAATTCCCGTAGGGGTAACTATGGAACGGGACAACTGAAGGGCCAGACTAATGGTGGCAATGGCAACAACAATAACCCAGCAACGCCCTCAACACCTTCTCAAATTTTTTGTTTGCACGGACGCTCCAATAACGTGGAAGGTATGTACGTAGACTTGTGGGTGGCACTGTGACAGCTGCGACGTCGAGGCGGCACTGTCGTGTCGCTTTCAATCAGAGGTGGGGCAAACAATTTTTAGTCGTCATTCATAAATGATTAAGACAAAACCGCAGCAGGCTGCCATTTTCCACTAAAAGTCAAATGCAAAAAAATCAAGCAGAAAAAACCAACAAAAAATCATTGAGATATTAAGCAAACAAAACTAGTTTTTCGTTAGAGTTTCGATTCGTTGCTGTTCAGTTCTGTTATATTATCGTGAATTTGTTGATTGTTCCGTAAATGCTCCGTTTCGTTCAGAATCGGAAATTGTGTGCAATTTGAGCGGGAGAACCATACCATACATTTATTATAGGGTTAGCGATTCGCTAATTGTCAAACGGCACGGAAATCGGCAGGAAATGAATGATAGCCTTGCTGCTGGTAACGCTTGTGATGCCGGTGTCAGCACTCGCATCGAAATGTTGCATAAATACGGTAAGCGAAGCGAACCAACTTAGCACCTATTAAGTGGCACAGGCACACTCCGACACATCACAGCTCATCTAACAGCTGATGCTGCACTCTTCGCGATTTTGCAGCAAGTGCTGCTTCTGACCCACAATCTGGGGCGTAATCAAAATATTTCAAGCCAAAGCCATAAATCGGAAGAGGAGCAACATATCTGCTCCTCCTCGTAATTTACTTATGTATGACATCGATGAAACACCCCCACACCCATCCAAATAAATGTTGGGGTAATTTTTCCATCTACGCCATAGGTGGCAGACTCCTTCGATCTGGAAGCTCTATATTTTAATTTCCTCTCAGCTGAGTCTGCAAGATGTTAAATTTTTTCAGATTTTTTTGGCTGATGATTCATTTTATTGGCAGACGTCGAACGTCGAACAACGACGACCCTCAAATGACATTAAGATGTGTCTAGACTCTACACTGTTGATGGTGGTGCAGGCAGCCCAGAGCGAAAGTCTTAGTCTTATAAGCAGTGAGCTCAACTCTTGTCGGATGCATTTTTATTGGCTGGCTGGGGGATTGCCTTATGGCAATACATAAAGGTTTATCGTTGGCTAAATCCAGCAAAATGTTATGAATTTATTTACGGAAAGGGGATATAATAGGGAACAATTTGACAGAATGTAATGTGAAACAGCTTTCTGATTACCTGAAAGCTGAAAACTTGGGAAAAGAACAATTACAATTTCCAAAATTTTAGAAGGGGAAATGATACAACAGCTTTATATTATGGCAAAATCTGTATGAAGAAGATGTCCTTCTATTTCTGAACTAATTACCGACTAAATGAAGCTACAGACAAGATCTTAACATGACTTTAGGAGTAAATATTTATTTTTTTGGCAGCTTAAATGAACACATACATATGTGAAATTGAAGCCCACAACATTTGCGACAAATATTACAAATCCTGGGCATGCAAAAAATACCCATATATATGTTGGTACCGCCAAACGACCTATCACTTTATAAGTAACATCCACACACATATTAGCGATATGCACACAAATGTAATATGCAATCATCTGGGCGCTTTCTGGTGCATTCAATAATAGTTCAAGTAACAAGCACCCATTAAATGACCCGAGAGCATGTTGTCAACCCCCCACTCCCACTCCATACACCCCAACTCAAGAATCAAGACTAAGCCAAAAGCAGTTACAGCAGCTAGTTTCAATTGTGTGTCCAGTGCCTAGTTAGTCGTTCGTTAAACGCGTCCCAGATGGGACCTAGTACGCTCCCCCTGGTACCTTGGCACACAAGCCCATATGCCGATATTCTGGCATACTAATCATTTGGAATAGTTCAAGTGGATCGACGTTCCGTCGTTTCCATGCATACTGTAGTGATTCCCAGCTCATTGTTATCGATGCTTAGGATTCGGATAACATGGATTTGTTCAATAGGAAAGTGCAGAACAGAAGCGAAGGTAACTATCCACACATATCCATAATTACGGACTGGCCACAGAGATACATGTATAGATGGGTAGATTTATTGAAATTTGGTGGGGGATGGATGAAGTTGTGGATTAGATTTCAAGGGAAATTGACGGAAAGATATGTTAGTGAACAGTTGAGTAAGGTAAGGATTGGGAGATCGACCACTTTGAGACCTTAAAACAACAAAAACTATTAATATATAAGCAAAGTTTTTAACCAATTTATGAAATATAATACTTACCTAGTAACCTATAGAAATCATTATCCAAACCGTGACTTTAATCACCTAACTGGTGAACATAAAATAATCTCTATAGGAAAAGCAGCCCTTTGAATAATGCACATCTATGTTAAAACATTCCCTTCATCAGATGATGGAACTCCTTTCATCACTTTGTTGACAAAAATACACAGAGTTCGCTGCAGCATGGCATTTCTTATTTGTACATAATGGAATACTTGTACGGAGAAGTACTCGACTTGTGCTTGTTAGCTTTTGTTGCTGATTAATGTCTATTCAATTACTGCCCGTTGTGTGTGCTCGAGTTTTGGTTCCCACTTGCACTGACATCCCATTTCTCCAATTAATTATTTATAAGTACACATAGAGCACTCAATTGTTGTTATAGCTAGAAGAAAGGAAGGTGCATGCCACCGGGAACCTCTCCTCCACATATTTTCCCCTTCGCGCAAGCAAGCAGGGACGCTAAAAGGAGGACGCATACCATGGACTACGTTGGTCCAAGGTGACCAATTAAAGATGCAGATGGATCGGAGTTGTTTTAATTGAAAGTATGATGATTATTATGCATCAGATGGTGGCTGCTGCTGCTACTGAAGCCAGTCAGTGGTGCTGCTGCGGCTGCCGCCTCGGAAGCGGGTCTAATAGGTGAAATTTTCACGTGCCACAATCATTGTGCACTCATCATTGTCGTTGTCGTCTTCATCGTCGTTGTCGTCTGTGTTCTCAGAGCCAGTACCGAGCCTTGGTAATGCACATGCAATAAATTTCGCTGCCGGTATTGTTACTGCCTCAGCGAGAGAGAGAGAGAGATAGAAAGAGATGTCATGTGGGGACTCGTTGGATATGCGAATGTGGAGGTGGCAATTCAGAGAAGAGGTCACCTCGCCAGCATCAGACGAAAGGCCAGCAGGCGACGAGTGTAGGATCCTTGCTCTGAATTCAAATTACGATGGGAGACGATCAAAGTGAGTCGTGACATAAAATAGTGAAAGTGAAAATGAATTATTTGAACTTTAGCGGTGGGAGACGATCTCGGTGGAGGGGATACAGGGAACTTTATGAATATAAGCGTGACAGGAATTTTTAGCGTTCTTGGAACTTTGTATAACTTAAAATTGATAAAAGCAAAACTTTAAAGATAATATTAGATTAAAAAAACATAAATTAAGCGAAGGAAATCGAAATCTATAATTTTTAGACAGATTCTATATTTTTTAGCTTTTACACAGCAATTTTTTACATCTTATTGACTTTAAAAACACGGAAAAAGTCGAAAAAAATAAATCCTGTGTCTATTATTTTTTATGAATGGGTATTTTATTTTATTACAGATGTAAGATACATCAGTTGCATGGAAAACAAGAACTACCTCTAAAAAAACGTTAAAAATACCATATTTTAAAAATATTAAAAAAAAGTTCTGCCATATACAAACAAATTATTATTAAACAATTTCTAAGCCCCATATCTTTTATAAAAAGTCGACTAAATCGTGTCGAGTAGTGTAATCATTCCTGGCATAAATACGCCATTGAGAATCCCTCACGTACTCATATCAAACAAGATGAACGGCAGAACGACCAGGCCAGTGAAACATATGCACATGTGTAAAGCCACTTCTTCCTGGTGGTCCACCAAGCAAAGACGACCAGAAGAAGGCACTGAAGCAGTATCAGGAGATGGAGCTGAAATTTCTACGAGCTGATGGAGGGAGAGCAGAAGCTGCGGGAGGAACAAGCAGAAGCTGAAGGTGTAGTGGTAGGAGAGAAAGGCAGGAGCTGAAGCCAGTTGCAAGTGCAAAGAAAATGCATGCGGGAATGACAAAACATGAAATACGGCTGCGACAAATGCTATAAAGTATTTAATAGACTGCTCCTAGCAAATTCTTCGAAGCGAACACAAACAGAAGCAACAGCAAGGAGCAGCAACTGAGAAGCCACTAGCCAACTTTCGCTGCCACTGCCACTGAGACCCAAAAAACGAGTAGAACGTGTTACACCTTTTAATTTTTTCGTGCAACAAATAAAAAAAAAACTGTTGGAAGGGGTGGGGTGCAGGCACTGGACATGAACATCGTCATTCTGTCTATAATGATCCAACAGATTCACAATTCGGTGGGCTGGCGAAGCAGTCACAGCAGTCTAGAGGAAAAATTCGGTCGCTGTAGCTCTTATAGTCTCTGAGCCATAGCAGGCAAACAAGACGGACGGAGGACTGACGGACGGACGGACAAACAGACTTGGCTATATCGACTCGGCTGATATTGATGCTGATCAAGAATATATATGTTTTATGCGGTCGGAAACGTTTCCTTCTGTGCGTTACACATGTATGCATCCACATCCAGTTTTGTACACAAATACAATACACCCTATTTACTCTTCGAGTACTGGGTATACAAAAAGGAAATAAAATCCAAGGAACACAAAAAAAAAAACAACAGAAAATACGAAACGGGAAAATGGGTCATATACCCGGTATGGAAACCATATGGGAGAGGCGTGTTAGCAGAAGCACCAAGGAGCGGCAGCAGGAGCATTGGTGGTCATTATTCACTTGCCTTGTTAAATAAATTTAAATGTAAATATGTATTGCTCATGCTCAGCGCCATAACAGATGGCTCAAGCTGGAGGATGTAAATGCAGCAGCTTCAAAATGCTTTTCCAGCAAAAAGAAAGTGATCGCCCAAACTGGATCCATAAACAAACAAACAAACAGACACATGGACCGTGCTACACTTTAAATTTAAAACCTTCGCAGAAAAAGAATGTGCCACGTGGTTTAAATTCTTAAGAAAGGGCTTAAAGGAAACAATCATGCAATTTATTCAATGCAAAGAGGAATGGGCAGAGCGAAAAATAAATATGCAGTGGAATGAAGACAAACAAAAGCGAAGAAAAGGCTTTACTTTTTGCACAATACTATACATGTACATATGTACATATAATAACAATCATTGTAAATTGTTTATAATGAGCAGGGACTCCGCATGCCTTTGAGAAATTTGTATAAATACAGAGGTTTTGGGTAGTAATTAAAGTGGGATAATTTTATATGACATGCTGGGGTTAAATGAATGCTTATGAATTCCAGATGAATTTAAATCGTTGTATTTGCTTCGACCATATCAGGTCAAATAAATATATTTTATAACATTTTTATTATGTGTAAAATGCCAATAAGTATCTATCAAATTTATAAACATGTTTTTTCTATATCATTTTAAATATGTGCCAATTGCAGATAATAATTTATTAGTACTCAGTTTGTCTGCTTTGTTTCCTACATTTCCCCGAATTTTCAAAATATTTCATTAAAATGTTGTTACCTAAAATATTTCTCAAATATTTGTAACCTTTTCCCTTATTTTTCTTGCTTAATTTCAGTTCGAGATCATTGCCATCGTGCCCGCAGCGAGGGTGTGGATGTAAGGGCCCGTCAAAAGCTGATTATTGCCAGTGTTTTGTGTCTGGTTTTCATGATTGCCGAAATTGTGGGTGAGTGTAAGAGGAAATGCAACAAGGAAGTTACCCATTCATTACGCGACAAACACCCCCCTCCCCCTTGCCATTGTGACGGTCGACTGCTCTTTCAATTCCTGAAATTCCACATTTTTTACTCCCATTGGTGGCTCTTTCAGTCAAACTAATTTCGCTCACCTCTGAAAAACTTAGCCCAAAAATAAACAAGCAGGAAGAAGGAAGAACAGAGAAAGCAGTAAAAAAAGTTAAACAATTCGTGCAGGAAAAAAAGAAAAATGGAATAGGGATACGGGACAGAGGCCACGGCACAAGCAAACCAGAACAAGCAGGAGACGACGATGTCGATGAGGACGACGACGACGACGAGACGATTAAAAACTGAGCACCGGAAGTGCAACAGTATAGCGACCGGAAGGTCTTACTGTCTGCTGTCAAGCTCGTCTCATATCTGGCTTCATTTATGAGAACAGAAAGGCCACCATTGTAGAAGAGGTGGAGTCAGGGATGGTTGGGGGTTCTGTTGGTTATACAATAAACATTTCATTTTCGAGTGGCGACGAAGTCTCTGGGTCCTTGGACGGACGGCTTTTGCCGTTAATCGCTTTGAAATTACTTATCTCTCCTCACCGGGAGAGGAAGAAAGGAATTTTTTAGCCAGTGCCTTTTGCTGTGCCCTTCTCTGTTCGTTTTCGAAACTGTTCCTATTTTCATTCCTCTTTTCTTTTTTTACCCGGTACTTGAAGAGTAAATGCGGTATATTGAAGAGAGAGCTTCTCCTTTTTCTGTTTTTTACGCTCACTCACACAACCAAATCCGAGGGGATTGTCGAGGCCTTGTATACCTTTGAGCGTGCAAGTACCTCTCTCCATCCACTCCCTTCCAATCATCTCACGCAACTCCCGCAGATTGTCGAGTTAATTTTTTGCTCATTTATTTACTCACTTTCCCACAATTCACACCAACTTCCTTCTCTCTGCTCTCCAAAACCACAGGTGGCTACCTATCGAATAGTCTCGCCATTGCCACAGACGCCGCTCATTTGCTCACAGATTTTGCCAGTTTTATGATCTCATTGTTTGCCATCTGGATTGCCGGACGTCCATCTACGCAAAGGTAAGTACAGCACCAAGTATCAGGAATTTCCATTTTAGACCTAACCAAAAAAAATATACACTGCCAAAAGGCATTAGGGAAGGAGCTGGAGCAAAGAGGGAGAGGCAAATCAAGTAAACGTAAAGTTTTCCTCTTTTTTTGCCAAGCTATTTTCATTCCCCTTCTCTTGTTTTACCCGGTACTCGAAGAGTAAATGCGGTATATTGAATTTGAGCTCGAAACTGAATGGATGTATGTATGTAAAACACAGAAGAAAACGTTTCCGACCCATTAAGAATGTATATTCTTAATCAGCATCTGTCTGTCCGTAAGGCTGTCCGTCCCGATGGTCACCTAGTTCCAGAGTCCATAATGCTAGAGCAACCAAGTTTTGCATTCAGACCTCTGTAATATCACACTATTACAAGTGTATTTCCCTTCCTTCCCTTCCTTTTCTAACTTTTACAAGACTTCAAAATTTTGCACTGCCCTCTCCTGCCACCACAAATTTCAAAAAATTGTAAAAACCAAAATTTTAAAAATATAAAAAAACAAAAATGTAAATATATATCAGATCCTCAGATAAGGCTCAAATTGCATCATAATTATATCCAGAGTTTCGAAGTCCAGTCGCTATCCCCACGCCCTAAAGTAATCAACGCTTGCTCATTCTATCTCGCTCGCACACTCTGCCTTGTGCAGTGTGCGGATCTGGGGGAGGGAGCCGAGCTAAAAGGGTGTGAGAAGTGATGTATGCAGATGCAGTTTTTTTTTAAATTTAATCGCTTCAGCGAAATTGGTTGGTCGCAGACGATGAGTCCGCATTGACCAGATACAAATGTTATTAAAAATTTTGAACTCAAAAAAGAACGAACACTAAAAATAAGATGTAGATGTAGTTAACAGATGTAAAAAAAATGTAAAATGTAAAATTCGAAAAAATCATAAGGATACATAAATGTATCACACTAAGGCTACATACGTACTTGTACATATGTACGTACCCTGATTGAGTACCGGGTTTAAAAGTTGTGACGCGTACAAACGTGTCTCTCAATAGTGGTGACGATGGTGGTATGTATCACACTAAGGCTACATACGTACTTGTACATATGTACGTACCCTGATTGAGTACCGGGTTTAAAAGTTGTGACGCGTACAAACGTGTCTCTCAATAGTGGTGACGATGGTGGCCTTAAGGCTCTTTGCGAAATTAATGTAAAACTATTTGTTTTCTGTGCCAGAATTAAGCTGGATCCTGAGATAAAATATTTAATTTGTATTTGTGGAGTATAACTGATGTATGTAACGCATAGAACGAAACGTTTCAGACCCCATAAAGCATATATATTCTTGACCAGCATAGCCGAGTCGATATATGCTTGTCTGTCGGTCCGTCTTGCGTCTGTCCTTCCGTCCGTCTTGTTGAGCGCCTGGATCTCTGAGACTATAAAAGCTAGAGCGACCAAATGGCTGTATGCTCTCACTGCTACACGTGTATTTAAAAAATGATCCCCGCCCCCTTCCGCCCACACGGGCGAAAGATCTGCGGTATTCACGGTATTATTTTGAATATACGAGAAAACTAAAATAGCCATTCCGTAGGAAAGAACAATACCTATCAGATTACCAAATTGGGATCGGATTGGATCATTATAATAGAATTAGAAGAAATTCATTTGCAGTAGATAAACCAACCCCGGGCCCGCAGCTTTTTTTTTTTTTTTGCACGTTCTCTCATTTACACCCTGCTTTTGCAGTGTGCGGCCTCTGCCGTGCCTCTGCCTCTGCAGTGTGCGGCTCTAGGGAAGGGGGCGAGCTAAAGGTGACGACTGATGAAGAAAAAATGTAAAATTTGATAAAAACTGCTGAGGTGCAGATGTAGTACTGAGAACCGGGTACTCAGTAGTTGTGACGTGTAAGAAGCTTCTCACATGTCCCTTCTCGTTTAATTTAGTTTTGACTAAGATTTCATTGTTTCTATCATAAAAGTTAATAATAATCTTTACAATGAGACGTGGAAAGTTCTGCAATGCGGAGAAGCGCGACCTTAGCAAAAAATTTATATTGAAAGAAAAAACCTACAAAGAATTTGGTCAATTGATAGGAAGCCGATTAAAAGAAGAATGATTAAAAACGCCTTCAAGTATGAAGAAAAGTGTAAAACACGTGGACGAAAATTATCTATGACCCCGGAAATATCTTAGGCAACATAGCTTAAAAGCCTGCAGCCTAAAAAAACTACCACATCCCACTATTGGAGGAAATTCTATATTCAGATGAGTAAAAATTGTTTTTTTTTTACTGGAAAGGGATCTTGAACATACTTTAGACGTCCAAGGAACACCAGTAAACCCCAAAAAGGATTAAACATGAAAGGTGTGGTGTAATGGTATGGGCCTGCTTCACTACTATGGAGTAGGTCCACTGTATTGAATAAAACCCATCATGAATCAGCACGTGTAAGTGGATAATGAAGACAGTAATGCTACCGTTTGCAGAATACGAAATGCCACTCGTATGGGTCTTTCAATAGGATAATAACAATACATAACAAAACAAGAAATGGTTCGAGGCCAACACTAAACGTTTTTGTGTAGTGGCCTACACAGTCGCCTGACCTGAAACCCATCGAAAATCTGTGGTTCGACGACCAGAAGGCAGTTGCTGCTTCCAAGCCAACCTCTGTCGGATCACTTTAAGAACACATTTAAGAGTCCTGGTCCAAAGCTCCCCTAAAACGATGTCATGACGAAGTCGAGTCCATGACAAGAAACTACGCATCTGCTATTGCCAATAAAGGATATTGTTCTAAATATGAAATAATAAATATAGATTTAGTATTAATAGATCAAAAGTTTTGAATAAGAAATTCGTTACTTGTTGGTCATTTTTAAAATTTTAAATTTTAAAATTAAAATTTTGTTCGCCTAATTTTATCAGATTCACTAAAGTTCCTTAAATAACTTAAAAACCTTAAGACTTAATAATACCTACATACATACATATGTATGCATGTACAACGTATGACCTAAATGTCTTTATAACTCACTCAGGTGGGTTAAATTCTAGTGTATTTAAAAGGGGGTTTCATTGCAATTTATATTAAATTTTTCTTCAGTGGCGCCTGCACCAAGGCACATGGACATGCCCTGCGCTGTCCCCATGTACCCCATTTTCTCCATCTCTCAGCCGTGTCTCCGGGTGTGCCTCCATTTCCCCATTCGCCATCGTCTAATTAGGCGAAAAGCCTGTTTCCAAATTTTGTTGCGTGGTTGCTGTAGTTGCAGTTGTTGCTCTGTTGTTTTTCTTGTTGCTGCGGTTGTAGTTGCAGTTTCTGCTGCTTCTGTGGCTGCTACTCCTGCGAACGGTTCGGCCGTTGCACATTTTTCAATTGGTCTTTGGGACCAAGAGCACTCCCTGCTCGACTGCTCCTGCTGCTGTTGCGGCTTCTCTGCATCCATCTTGTGCTCAAACTAGAAGGCGGAAGAGGCAGCAGGAGCAGCTAGGGTGGCAAGCGTCACGTTCTGCTCATTCATGCAAAAATCTCACTCACTCGACGACTCGACTGCAGCCACAAAGTGAATAATGAAAAACTTTTGCAATTTCAAGCGTGTTGCATGGTAATTTTGTAAATTTTGCTGCAGCTTCTGTTGGTGCCTCTTTCGCTGCCTTAGCCTCTGACTATAGCCCCTCGTTGATGTTGTTTCTGTTTCCAGTTTCCCTCTTTCTCAGTCTCTGTCTCCCAGTCTCTCTGCCTTGTGTCCTTTCTGGTTGCCATTGCATGGGTTCTGCATGCTGCATAGCTGCTATGAGAGGCTATATGGTAATGAGAGGCCTTAGTTTTCAGCCTCAGCTTCAGTCTGGTCTGGGAAGGAAAGGTCTCTCTGTGTGCAGTTCGCAGAATCTCTACCTTCCACTCCTTGGACTGCTCCTCATCCTCATGCCCCACCCCAGCCATTGTGCCGCCGCCCTTACCTAATTTATCAAAACAAAACACATTTGCACAATTGCAGAGGCAAACAAAACTATACGGTAAAGCACAGTGAACGAGATACTATTTATTTGGCATTATTTTGATCATTTTCAAAGGAAAAATTATATAAAATTATTGAAGTTCAATGAGTTCCTCAACGAGAACTCAATGTGCCGCAGAATTTGAAGCCAAAAAATCATCTTTCTCATCACAGTAAATGTTGGCTTTCATGGAAGAGTAATCGACTACTGTTTCAAATATGATTATCCATTGCTTAACCAATTAATAACACTTATCGACAAAATCGACCTTTTTTTTCTCAAGGAACTAAAACTACTTTTTCCGAAAGATTTGGGGATTAACATTTTTTTATGAATTGTGGTTTTTTTCTACGGAGGAACTTTTATTTTAAGAAAGTAGTATTTTCGTTAGTGCTTTTTTTGGAAGTAGCGGTTCGGGTGTGTACATAACTTAAGGATCTTAGATTTTGTTGTTAAGAACCATTCTGAGAAGCTATTTGATTCACGTAAAAATTGAATCCAAGCACTGACTTCTACTGTCTGGGATATACATACATATGTATGTACAAATAGGGCTTTCAAATGCAAAATTTAGTATTTTTATGCGGTATTTTTTTTTTTTTTATAATTTCGCACCTGTATACGAACAAATATATTACATCGGATTACAATTTTTTTCGACTTTTCCTGAGGTTTTAAAGTCGAACCTAAAAAATAAGTTTTTCTATTTCAAAGCTTAATATATCCCTGACATTAATCTTAATCCACAAAGTGTTTGGGGACACTTTAAAAATGTCTTTATGAGCTTTTTAAAATTACATGGTTCGACCAGATGTAAGATACTTAAGTTCTGTGAAAAAAAGAAAAAAAGCATAACAAAAGAATAACAGTTTTTAAAAATTCTTAAAAAAATTCTGCCATAGAAAAAAAAAATATCACATAATTTCTGAGCCCCATATCTGTCAGAAAAAGTTGGTTTGGTTTTTAGTGAACGTTCTTTAAAATTATTAAGATTCAATGCAGTTGATCAAATTCCCTTAAGAGATCGCTCAAAATGCCTTAGAACTAGAAGCTAATAAATTATTTTTCGTATATTATAAAATTTAGCATCAATCGGAGGGAAAGCCTATTATTGCTATAGAAATGAACCAAATAAAACATTAACATAACACTGTACCTATAATATAAAAAAAACAGTTGCAAAACAGCATCCCTTCCTTTCTCGCCTTTAACTTTGTTTCTTTGTCACGAAATTTCAATCGCTTTGTCCTTAATATTTTATTTTATTTTTCCAGATTGATTGGCATTTTAAGTGGAATGTTTTACATACAAGTAACAAAACCATATTTTATTTTCGCTAATCCCAATTAAGTGTTTTGGCTCCTTATTTTTAATTATCGTGCTGCTAGGACCCACTGTGTGAGTGCGGTGCAGTCATTGAGGTAGCTGCTGCTCCTCCGCCAGCAGGACCTACAGCAGCAGGCGGTCATTTAGCAAATGGCTGCTCTTGCAACTTCAATGACGTCGATCCCCTTAGACAAAAACCCTACTCGTATATATTCACACATACATATATTCGACAGAATCTGGGGAAATGCACCAGGGAGTGGGCAAGATGGGGTAGGAGTTGGAGGACACGACGGATGTTTGCTGGAAATTAAATTGTATTATTATGGCGAGACATTCGTTGCTGCACCTCCTGCTCCTAGGAGCTACCTGGCATCGCATTAGTAAGCACGTTGGCAAAATTGTTACCTTTTGCCATTATTTCACTTTTATAAAGAGAGAGTGGAACCGAGCTCCGTTCGTTGAGGTGTTGACTTAGACCCGACCAAAATTGAAAATATATACACAAGAAATATATACACGAGTACATATGTACATATATACGTTTAGGTAAAAGCACACGCAAGACTCACATTACATTAGGGAAAAATAATCGCACAAAAGGGAGTGGGAGAGGTGAGAGAGCGATGCCTCCCCGTTTTCACCACTGCCAAAATATGATCATCCAGAACCACACCCCAGAAAATGAAACGAGGAGGCACGTGTGAGGCGTTTCGTGCGCGTCACAACTTTTATAACCGGCACTTAGTCAGCATATCTGTACCTTAGCGTTTTTTTATACCCGGTATTCAAAGAGTAAATAGGGGAGTAAATGTATTTGTGCACAAAGTATGTAAAACAGGTAATAAAGCAAACTTTTCCGACCTCATAAAGTATATATATTCTTGATCAGCATCAATAGTCGAGTCGATTGAGCCATGTCTGTCTGTTCGTCCGTCTGTCCGTCCGTCTTGGTGAGCGCCTGGATCTCAGATACCATAACAGCTAGAGCCACCAAATTTTGCATCCGGACTTCTCACACTGTTACAAGTGTATTTAAAAAATGGGCCACGCCCCTTCCGCCCCTCAAAAGGGCGAAAACCTACAAAATCAATTTGAATTTTGAAGATAAAAGAAAACTAAAAACGCCATTATGTAGGGAATTACCATATCTATCAGATCACCAAATTGGGATCTGATTGGATCATTATTATATCCACAATGAAGAAATTAATTTCCAGTGCCTAAACCCACCCCGTCCCGCAGCTAATATTTGTTTTTTTCACATTCTCTCATTCACACTCTGCTTCTGTTGTGTGCGGCCACTGCACTATGGTCCCAATGAACAGTTTTGTTTTCCTAAATTAATAACTCGCAAACGAATCAAGATTTTTGAATTTAGTCTTTTGATATTAGTTAAAAATAGCAAGAGGTTTTTAGAAAAAATGGTCGTGGCACCGCCTTTTTTTAAGGAAAAATTGGACTTTAATTTTTTTTCTGAAAATGTTAGAATCAAAAAACGGATGGGAATATGTTTAGCAGTACAGGATTCTATAAAAAAAGTCGTAGCACCAATTAAAACAGCTTAAAAATCCAAGATAATTGAATTTTTTCTCCCACAAAGCATTCTCTATAGGAGTTTCCATTATAAAACAATATAGCACTGGATATCAAACTCTAGCCCTCCAAAATAGCTATTGACTAATACTGTGGCTTAAATGCAATGCAAAATGAAACCATACTTCACAATTTTATTCCTCTGTGTGTTCCAAACGTCAAAAAAACATTAAAATGTATCTTTTGAGGTCAAATGTGGCATTTCTGACTATATACATTTTAACAATCATTTATTACTCTACGACACACGTTAGGTTTCAAGGTAAGACTAAGTGGCACTCTATTAAAAACCCTTTTTCAAAAATTAGTTTTCACTACGAACAGACACATATTGAAAGACTAACTTTAACATAAAATTACAAAGACATCGCTAACTACTAGATACCGTTCACATTACAAAACAGGTAGTAAAAACCCTACTGATTTTATTCAAAAAATTGGATCAGTTAATCGTATTTTTCAATTTATGTGATATGTAAAACAGCAATAAAATTGGTACTTTATCACTACACATGTTATGCAACAATTACCGCTAGGTTTCACAGCAAATTTTGCGAAGATGGCGCCATCTATGACAATTTCTGGTAAGCAGCTTTGATGATCCATCTTTTTCTAATACAGAGCTCCAAAAACCGCGTCTTGGTTTTAACTTTTAAACTTTAACTTTGGTGTGAGAAGTGTTGTAGATGTAGATGACAGATGAAGAAAAAATGTTAAATTTGACAAAACACTGATAAGGTGCAGAAGTAGTACTGAGTGCCGGGTATAACAGTTGTGACGCTTAAGAACCATCTCACACGTCCCTTCTCGTTTAATTTTACATTTTACATTACAAATTTAGTCTACATCTATCATCCACATATATCTCTTCTCACCACTTTTTAGCTCGCCAACGTCCGCCAGTGACGACCACTGCATGAGGCAGAGTGGGCGAGCGAGAAGAAATGAGAGCAAAAAACAAGAACTTTATGAACGGCTGCTGGACGGGTGGCAGTAACTACTGCAAATGAATTTCTTCATTCTGGCTATTAAAATGATCCAATCGGATCCCATTGCAGTGATTTGATAGATACTGGCGTTTTTTGTTTTCTCTTGTCTTCAAAATTGTGGATACAACATTTTTTTGCCCTTTGTGGTACGGAAGGGGGCTGGGCTAATTTAAATACCCTTGTATCAGTGTGATATTACAGAGGTCTGGAGGCAAAAATTCGGTGGCTCTTGCGACAAACAAGATGGACAGACAGACAGACAACGAAAACGTTTCCTTCTGTGCGTTTCATTCATCCACTATCGCGCACAAACACAATGTACCCTATTTATTCTTGGAGTACGGGGTATAACAAGACAATTAAAACCTGTGTGCGTGTGTGGATGGAGACTAAAATTAAAATGGCATTTGACAAAATGTCATGGAAAAGTCAACTCAAAACTCTCTAGAAAGTGTGGAGAGATAGATAACAGTAACCCCCACAAACACATCATCCCACATTAGTTTGTATGTGTATTTTGTTTTGTTAGAGTTTTGTTTTTGACATGCCTTTTCTTTGAGGTTTATTTGGATATGTAGCTGTGAGTGAAGCTTCCTTTGATTGGTCGCAAGTAATTAAATTAAGTGTTGTACCTACACGTCCTTTTGGGATTCAATTAACGAAAATAGAAGGAAATACATATTTTAAACTTTATGCAATACAGGATTATTATGCCCGGTAATCGAAAAGTAAATAGGATATGTTGTATTTTTGGGGAAAAGTGGATTTATGTAACGCACAGAAGAAAACGTTCCCGATCCCATTATTATGCCCGGTAATCGAAAAGTAAATAGGATATGTTGTATTTTTGGGGAAAAGTGGATTTATGTAACGCACAGAAGAAAACGTTCCCGATCCCATAAAGTACATATTCTTAATCAGCATCAATAGCCGAGTCGATAGAGCCATATCTGTCTGTCCGTTCGTCTGGGCGTCCCGTCTGGCCCACCCCGTCCATCAGCTTTGCCAATATGTATGTTTGGACTTTGATATGTCGCAAAACAAAAATAAAACGAGAAGGGACTTGTGAGACGCTTCTTACGCGTCACAACTTTTATACCCGGCACTCAGGAGTACATCTGCACCTTAGCGGTGCTGTGTCAAATTTTAAATTTTGTCTGTCATCTACATCTACAATACTTCTCACACCAACACGCTCCGTTAGCTCGCCGCCCTTCCCTAGACCCACATACTGCTAACTCGCGGCAGAGGCAGAGACAGAGGCGGACACAAAAAAAAAAAAAAAATAAAAGCTGCGGGACGGGGTGGGTTAAAAGTCGGTAGAGGTAGGTACAGAGGGACGGCAGAGGCAGGGGCCAAGTGAAGCAGAAGCAAAGTGTGAATGAGAGAATGTGAAAAGAACAACAAAAGCTGCGGGATAGGGTGGGTGGCTATAATAATGATCCGATCGGATCCCAATTTAATGATCTGATAGATATGGCCATTCCCTACGGAATGGCGTTTTTAGTTTTCTTTTATATTCAAAATTGTAGACTTGGGAGGTTTTCGCCCTTTTGCGGGGCGGAAGGGGGCGTGGCTCATTTTTGAAATACACTGGTTTCAGTGTGAGCATATAGCAGTCTGGATGCAAAATTTGGTGACTCTATCTCTTATAGTCTCTGAGAACTAGCCGACAAACAAGACGGACAGACGGACGGACGGACAATACGGTCCTGATGTATGTATGTTGTACTGAGGGCACCATACACATGAGCCGTATTCTAAAATAGCTCGAAAAAGCAAGATATAGAGAGTTTTCGTTATATAGGGGTCATCAAATTCCTTTGACCACGTCTTTATAAACCCAATCACACCCATGGCTTTGTTTACCATGGTAGGTCGAGGCATTAAGGTGTAACATATTTGCACAAAACCAAGACTGAAAGTTATTGAGATCTGATTACAAGCGAGAGTGAAATGGAATGGAACACAGAGCCTGACATCATCCGCATACATAAGTGCTCGAGAGTTTTTTAATACAGAAGGCAGGTCCTTAATAAAGAGTGTGAAAAGTAAGGGGCCTAGCTTGATACGGTGTGGTACTCCAGAAGTAGCCATAACAGGTAAAGATAAGGAAGAGGACTCTTTGAGACCTAGAACGCAGATGTCAGAAATTCATCTTAAAAGATTAGGCGGAAACCCTAGAAGGTCAAGCTTTTGAATGGTGGTTTACAGAGCCAAATGCCTTACTAAAAACAAACATTCGTCTGCAAGTTACATTGGAATCCTTTATTGATATAGGAGGTGAACTCTAAAAAATTTGTGGTTGTTGATCGCCTTATAACTATGTTGAGCTAGAGATATAAGTGATTGGCAGAAGTGTTGCAAGTGCGGAGTTAAAATATTCTCAAACAATTTAGGAATTGTGGATAATTTAGATATACCTTTATAGATTTTTGAGTCAGACCCGCCAGCTTTCTTATGGAGAGGAATTATGAAAGTTTCCGCCCAGATGGGGGGAAAGCATGAAGAATGGATGGATAGAGTAAATATTTTATATATTTAATATTCGGCACAGTACCTTACTACACAGCCGGGAACTCCGTCGGGGCCCGGTGAAAATACCGACTTATCTAATCGAAGATAATGAAGCAGAAAGCCTTTAACAAAGGGCAGAAAGTGCCGTTTGACCTTGTTTTAGTGCACATGACCAGGGTAGCTTTCCTGTTAACAAGTTGTTTGAACAAAATTGTGCAAAAAGATTGTCGATTGCCTTGCTGAGTTTACCGACGTATTTAGAAACGACGCCGAATGAATGCACCTGTCAATAAAAAATAAATAGAGAACACAATATATATTTTTTTCGAATTTTCCCCTCACTAAAATCAGCATTTTTGCATTTCAAAGCTTAATATTTCCCAGACGGTACGCTGTAACCACAAAGTGTTTGGGTTTCACTTTTTAGCTGCATCAATCAGTTTTTAGATAAGCAAAGTTCTTTACAACCAGATGTAAGATACTTAAGTTATGTGAAAAACAAACCGCTTCCTCTGAAAAACCCGTTACAAAAAAATACCAGACTTTAAAAATTTAATTAATTAAACAATTTTGACTTGTTTGATTTGATTCCTTGAGGAAAAAAAGTTCCATTTTGTCAAGTAGTGTAATAGATGAAAATGTGTTACGTGTGAAGTCTAATCGATAAAATGTACACTGAAAAATATAAAACTCTTCCAGTGGTAGACAAGTCTTAAGCAATTATTTTGGCAACTTTAAGAAGAAAAGTTTCTTCTGTGCAATTGCAATTTTCATTTTCTGGAAATACTTATTTTTGTTTTAACCTGCACCTCAAACTTTAGTTCTGATGCTTTTCATTCTTATCTTTTGACAGGATGTCCTTTGGCTGGTATCGTGCCGAGGTCATTGGCGCCATGGCCTCTGTATTCATGATTTGGGTCATCACTGGCATACTCGTCTGGCTGGCCATTGGACGACTCATTACGGGAGACTTCGAGGTGGATGCCAGGATCATGCTGATCACATCGGGACTGGCCATATTGGTTAATGTAATGTAAGTTAATTTCTGATATATGTATGTACCGTCTGCCGTATGGTGCTGTCACTCCGGCTGTCTATCTGTTAATGCGACTGTGAAGTTTTTGCCCTCTGTTTTCCTACAAAAATGGGCTGTTTTCCAATTGCAATTGCCGCAATCAACTTGTCCCGTAACAGGAAGCGAGAAGGGGGATGAGGAGCTTCCCGGCGGTTCATGGCAGGGCCAGCAAATGGGTCAACACATTGCTGCAGAAATTTTTCTCCGCCGATCCGAAAGCCCTTTGCCGTTGCCCATTCCCTTTTCCCCGGCCAGTTTCTGCGGCAACTTTCTCCACATTTTAGCGACAACTATTTCCACAAGTTTAAAATTTTTCCATCTCCTCCCATGGCTCTGCTTTTGATTTGTGCGATTTTTTTCTTCTGCGTCAACAAAAGACCAAAGCGGCGGGCAACGACGACGACGACGACTACGACGAGCAGGAGTTTGCCTGGTGTTTGCCTTGGCTAGTCTCAAGATGGTGTTTTCTCTAGACTGGGGAAGGACTGTAGGGTACTCTTACTCTTAACCCCAATGCAGACTACATTTTGCATTATGCCTGCTGAAGACTCTGTCTCTGTGCGCGATTGGATTTTGTGTTAATTTGGAAAGCTAAAAAAATTAATCGAGAGTTGACAATGTTTTCTAAAATTTTAAATGCAATTTCATCGGTTTACGCTTCTTGTGTTCTTTGGGTGGGAGGCAGGTGACGAGTGTCCCATCTTTCGAAGGGAGGAAACAACTTTTAAATTATATGTATGGGGCAGCTTACTTTTCTAAGAAAAGAGCTGACTTTCAGAGAAGATTTCCGAGCGTTTTTTACAATATTTCTTTTTAACTTAACTCTTATAGTTTTGTTCTTATGAATGACACTTCTAAAGAAGTGTCGGTATATATTTCTTTAAAATGTACAACTAGTTTTTCAAACGTTTTCCATTCTCAGAATAAATGAAATCCGTCAAAATATATATATTTCACTCACTGTTGAAGAAAGACGATCTTCCCTTTTTAACAATCTTATAATTTAATGAATATCGCTTTGTATACCGATAACATATGCATGTGCATGTATGTAGATTCTCATATTAAAAATATATTCAATGCGTATCTAAGAGCATATTGTCTTCGTTTTTTGAATTTCCTAAACATTCCCGCTTTCTGAATGTTTTGATTCCGTCGAGTGCAGCACCTGCCTGGCAGCCCCTGTCATAACCCTTCCTCACGGTCTCCTGCCACATTCATGCTCATTCATGTAGCTGACGAAGCATAGTTTTTGGCGCATAAATCGCAACTTTCAATGCTGACAGCATACACACACATGCATATGCCCCCACACTCTCAGTCAACTCACCTTAGCTCTCTTCCACCCCTCCTCCGTTAGACCAATATTTTTGTTGTTGTTGTTGGTCGAGGTAGTGCTTCGGGGAAAGCGCAAAAACTTTCCAGTTGACGTTGGCATTTTCACTGTTTGCCACTTGAATTGTTTGATTACGTGAATTGATTGTGAACGAGCAGGGACGTGTGAGACGCTTCTTACGCGTCACATCTTTTATACCCGGCACTCATTACTGCATCTGCACCTTAGCGGTGTTTTGTCAAATTTAACATTTTTTCTTCATCTGTCATCTCTATCTACAACACTTCTCACACCAACACGCTCCGTAGACCCACACACTGCAGACTGGTGGCTAAACCCACCCTGTCCCGCAGCTTTTGTTGTTCTTTTTACATTCTCTCATTCACACTGCTTCTGCTTCACTCGGCCCCTACCTCTGCCCTCCCCCTACCGATGACTCTTCCGACTTTTAACCCACCCCATCCCGCAGCTTTTATTTGTTTTTTTTTTTTGTGCGGACGGTGGCTCTGCCTCTGCCTCGTGTCTGCAGTGTGTGCAGCAGAAGCAACTCTATGTTCTCCGTTCACATTTCTTCATACTGCTTCTACTGCTGCTTTGGCTTAGATGTTGTTGGACAAAAGAAGACCAGAGGGAGTGGTGCCATGCCATCTCTAAGGCCATCCAAAAAATTCGGCCATGTAAATTGTACTAAAGTTAAGTTTGGTGCTTCCCTCCCGATGTTCCTCGAACGGATGCCATCTTACGCTCATTCCGTGTTCGAACAATGGTATTAAATGGCCACCTTTTTCGCTATGCGTGCGGTTAGGTATAGGGCGCCCAACTGACGATCATATCCGTAGCTGGTAGTCGCTAGTCGTCCATTGCACTATGGAAAATTTGATCACTTTTTATGGCAAGAATTAATAACTGCTAAACGAAACATATTTTTTGATTTATTTTTTTGATATGAGTTTATCGAAGTAAAAGGAAGGTGGTTGAAAAATGAGCGCGGGCAACGCCTTTCCTTCAGTGTAAAATCGAATTTGTATTTTATTTTTCAACTAACTGACCCGGCGAACTTCGCATCGCCTAACAGTCAATGAATGTCGTGTTACTTTTTAGCTGAACTAATTTGGGCTTTGATGAACGTAAAACAATGATACAAAATAATATGTTTATATAGATAGAAACAAAAAAGTACCAACTTGATAGCGGGTGATTTTGTAGTTGGTATTGGATGTTTGGATACCAAAAACCGCCATGTCGCTCCCTTTCGTGACATATTTGCAAATGTATTTAACTGACTTGACCGAATTGCAATCACTTGGCATGCGCTCTAAAGCAGTCTTGAACAGTCTGACCAATGCATGATGTTCATGAAGCATTTGCTGTAGATCTTGGAGAATTGCTCTCTTCGTAGCTGGGTTGATCCCTTGACGCCTGTCAAGTTGTTCTTCCATATTGCCCATATTTCAAGAATTTATGCTGTGCATCTTCTATAGGTTGCAATGATCCAATGCGATGGTAATAGGAGTTTCATTCAAGCACTTTGTGGGAAACGACATTCTTTGTTTTTTGGTCAGGCGCAAGAGCAAATAAAGCGGATGGTTTGCCGACACGTGAGCATGCCTCGTACAATTGACCATGAGGAAAACATTCATTTTCTAGATTGAGGCTACAAATAGTCAAGGCCCTGTGATTTGTTGATCGTCATGGCGAAGGCAAGACGAATCGGGAATTGAATTCGTTTAAACTCAAAGGGCATATCCGTTGGGATCATCGGAATCCTTGGAATAAGAACTTCCTCATCTTTAAATTTTCCTTTAAGTATCGACGCGTGAATCACATTGCTCATCAGTTTTCTTATCACCAAACCCGTTCCATTATACAATTTTGGTTGGTTTTAAATTTCTAAGCATGATGACTACCGAGCCAACTTTAAGTTTTAAATTGTGCGGTGGTAAACCAGGCACATCCAAGAAGTTTAAAAATTCAGTTGGATAATTAGTGGCTTCTTCTTTGTTTGTTACACAGTCGATAGATTTGAATGAATATAGAGTACCTACGATTTGATTTTGAATTATATGAATGAGGTCATCTACATCTTTATTTTTAGCGGCCAAAATTGCTCGCTCACTTAACCATTTAGTATTTTTGTGGTTAGAAATGATATCCGGGAATACGTTGTTGATAAGCTCGTCTTTTGATGGTACGAAATTGCAAAAATTTTGAGGAAATGAAATCAAACCGCTCGATTTGTCTACAGGAACACGTCCATTACCGATAGTCAGCAATTGCTTCGAGAAATCATCAGCAGATAGATCGTTCAACACTGCAACTCTCATATTTACAGACTGTTGGAGTTTCTTTACATATCGCCACAGATTTGATGCTTTGAGGTAAGCCTTTATTTCGTCTGCAGCAGTAGATCTTGGAATGACTGGTAGTGTTTGTCGGAAATCGCCATATAATAAAATCATTGCACCACCAAAACATCTCGAGTCATTGCGCAGATCTTTTAATGTTCGGTCTAGTGCTTCCAATGCGCGTTTGTGCGCCATTGTGCATTCGTCCCATATGATGATTTTCGATACTACTAAAACTTTGGCCATTGCGGAGTTTTTGGAAATGTTACATGTCGGTTGTTCAGTAGTTTGAAGGTTTAATGGCAATTTTAAAGCTGAGTGAGCCGTACGGTATCCGTCTAACAATGTGGCCGCTATTCCAGAAGAAGCAATTGCTGCCGCAATTTCGGATCTCGCACGTACAGTGGCCAAAATCAAGGACATGAGGAATGTCTTCACAGTTCCACCGGGGGCATCCAAAAAAAAAAAAGCCGCCATTTCCATCATCAATTGCATTAATCAGTGTATCATAGACTTCCCTCTGCTTAGGATTCAACAGAGGTACATTCGTTTGAACTGATTGGATTAGTTCATGTGGAACATATTCATGTTCACGTTCCAATTCTCTATTAAATGGGTCGTTCATTCCGCGATCTGGCGCTGGCATTCCTAACCGAACTAACAAACTGCCGCACATGAGGTAATACATATCTTCGATCAAGAGCAAAGTCTGGTTATGGATCTCCTCAACCACCTCAAGATCGTAATTTCTTGAGCTGAAGCGAATTCAATGTAAAATATCTTCGGACATGTTATCTTTGTATTTGTTCCACAGGTCAAGTGGGTTCGATGGGAAGCATGTTGAAATGATGATAGCAAATAATGTGCGTATCTGACTTGGAGATGCAGATATAATTGCTTCAGCGATTGTCGTGTCCCAATGAGTATCGTTTTCAAGCAAATTTAGCTATTGACATGCTGTAGGAAATGTGGGGCACACGATACTATTAACAGTTCGCAGTGATTCAAATGATGTTGGCCCTCGAACATGTACCAGCAACAACCGCAAATAGAAACATTCATCATTCTTCGGATGAACTGTGTAAATACGACGAAGAGCATCAGTAGAACGCATGTGGCAAACGTGGCATTTCTGAGTAAAGCAAAGTTCGTGCTGATAGCGCGTGATTTCATCGTTGGTATTGGATGTAACAAATAAATAAAACAAATATTAAATATGATTAAACATATAGAAATGAACAACAAATGAACTTTTTAGACACATTTCTGAACACACACATGATGTCTTCAGAAAAAAAATAAAGTTTTGGCTTTAAGGCCGCAACAAACAGGTCATAAGTTGTTTTTAAGATGTATTCTGCTACACGCGACGGAAACAAATCCAACAAATCAAAGACCATGGCAATCGAGTTATAAGTGCTTTACAAAATACGACATTCTTTTATGTACACAATATGTAAAGCAAAGCCATATTATATAAAAAAAAGGCTTGCTCGGATTTTTAAAAATTAAACTAGAACATAACTGGAATTTTACATTGACTTCCTTCTATACTGCAAGCAGCTTCCTTTTCTTGAGTTTTAGAAATGTTGGACACAATAGCACTGCACGTCAGAGTACAAAAACTGGAAATGTTTCAACGTTATTATATGTGTACGATTGTGCACAAATTCAGCCAATCTGAAAATTTTCGATCGATTTGTTTCAAGATTTCCGTGAATTTGTTATATTTATCCGAAAAACTGTTCAAAAAATGTTTTTCAAGGATCTTCAAATAACTCTTATCGTTCTAAAAACTAGTGACAGGTATTACCGCCTAAAAATGTAACGAAAACGAGAAGGAACGTGTGAAAATTGTTATACCCGGCACTCAGTACTACATCTGTACCTTAACTGTTATTTGTCAAATTTTAAATTTTTTCTTCTTCTGTCATCTACATCTACAACATTCTCCCGCCAACACGCTCCGTTAGTTCGCCCCCCTCCCCTAGAGCCGAACACTGCAGACGCAGAGGCCGCACACTGCAGAAACAGAGAGTGAATTAGAGAATGAGCAAAAAAAACATCAAAACCTGATGTACGGGGTTCGTTTAGCCACTGGATATTAATTTCTTCATTGTGGCTATAATAATGATCCAATCCCAATTTGGTGATCTGATAGATAAGGTCATTCCCTACGGAATGTTTTTTTGTTTTCTTTTATCTTCAAAATTGTAGATTTGGTGGGTTTTGGCCCTTTTGCGGGGGCTCATTTTTGAAATTCACTTGTAACAATGTGAGCATACAGATGTCTGGATGCAGAATTTGGTGGCTCTAGCTCTTATAGTCTCTGAGTACTAGCCGACAAACAAGACGGACAGACGGACGGACAGGCAGACATGGCTCAATCGATTCGGCTATTGATGCTAATCAAGAAAACGTATGGGGTCGGAAACGTTTCCTTCTGTGCGTGACATACATTCACTTTGTGCACAAATACAATATACCCTATTTACTCTTCGAGTACCGGGTATAAAAAATGAAAATGTAAATATCTGCAAAGACGCAGAAAAGCGCAAAAAAATGGACATACATTTAACCATGGATTGATAACTCTACAATATCCATTGAGTTTATTGCTTCCGTGGGTTACCACACACTTTGTAAGCCTTTTTAAAAATTCTCTTAAATTGATCTTTTTGCAATTTAGACTTGATGAAAATAATTATTGCTCCGATAACACTTCTACGATCAAGACCAACTTTTTCTGAAAGATATGGGGCTTAGAAATGGGATGATGATAATTTTTGTTTTCCATGGCAGAACTTGTTTTTAAACAAGTTTTTAAAATCAATATTTTTGCATTTTAAAGTCTTATTTTTCCCTAGCTGCATCAATCAGTTTCAGATTACCAAAGTTCTTTACAACAAGAAGTAAGATACGTAAGTTATTTGAAAAAAAGAAGCGATACCTCTAAAAAGCCTTTACACAAAAATAATACTTGTTGAGTAGTGTAATTTTGGCCTGTTCATATCAAACTTTAACAGCTGTTATCTTAACCGTGGTGCAACTTGTTAATTTTTTGGGTATGTAACAACACAGACTGGTGTTAGCTTACGTATATAAGTTAAAAAATATTATTTTATCGACTTTTTAAAATTGAGTTTTGGCCAGAAAAAGTGGTAAAATTCCCCATAGTGCATTGAAGGTTTTTACTTAGTTTCATTTAGTTGTAGTAGAGGCTAGTTACTGTATGGTTTTATATTCTCCGGACTCTTAGTTTAATTAAAAAAATACAAATACAAAAATACACTCACCTCAGCAGAACATTATCCCCACCACATTCCTTATTTTTTTCGACTTTTCTTAAGTTTTTAAAGTCAATATGCATTTAATTTTTGCATTTCATAGCTTAATATATCCCAGATGGTAAGCTAAATCCACAAAGTGTTTGGGGAGACTTTATAGATGAATTTATAAGCTTTTGTTTAAAATGAAACCTCTGAAAAAAGCTTTAAAAAATAGCAGATTCTAAAAATTCTTAAAAAAAAAAATCTGGCATAGAAAAACAACAAATTGTCAGCAGACCATTTCTAAGCCCCATATGTTTCATAAAAAGTGGGTTTGGTTTTTCAGTGTAGTTAACCTTTGTATCTACTTAGTGTATCCTTAAATGACATCTACAATGCCTTTTCTGTGCTCTCTTTAAAGATGCCGCCATTATTTGCCTTCGGTACTCCTCATAAATATTATGCCATTTACTGTACAACAAATGCTTAGTGTATTTACCATGTGAATATTGAGCCTCCACTACACTCTACGTTTCATCCAGCCAGCCAGTCAGCCACTTAAGACGGGCAGGGCTGGCCAAAAGCTTGTTAGCCTGCCAGCTCAATTTTATTTTCAATTTCTTAAGACCACGCTGTGCTGGTCTCCCAGGCTGTAGCTTGCTCTCTCGAAAAGCAGCTACCCAGGCCAAATGTGGCCATAATTTATCAAACACACAAGATGCATAAATAAAGAAAAACAATAAAAAAGAAAACAGCTACTGTCTCCATCTCCAGTGTTGCAGGAGGCACTCATTCATCGTGGCTTCGGGTCAATGGTGTTGCTGCTTCACTGTGGTACTAGGGATTCGATGCGAAGCACATACGCTTTTTGACTTTGAACGTCCGATTGCTGAGGCATTACCGGGAGTCACTTTTCCTCTCACTCCCTGACTCTGCTCCTGACCTAGCGCGTGTGTTCTGGAGCGAAAAAAGATGCCAATGCGAGCGACATTCCCCCAACATAAGCGGCCAGCCAAAAACCACCAAGAGACCCCACCCCCTGCTCGCTACCACTGCCACCAGGGCTAACCCATGGCATTGTTGTTACAACTGTATCGCTGTAATTTGTAGCGCGCAATGAAGCATTTCCCTTGATTTTGCGGCATCTTTACTCGCCTCGTTAGTGGCCAACAAACGACAGCAGACATGACAACACCAGCCATGACTCTGGGACCATGCGAACTACGGACGAGAGCTCCATAGCTGGCTCACTGGCTGGTTGGCTGGCTGGCTGGCAACGTGACAACGTATACGACATACCCTGATTTAATTGACAGGAACATAAATATTAGCGCATATCTTGACAAAACTCGCCTTGGCTTTGCTTTCCTTGGGATTCTCTCTGTGTGTTTGTTTGTGTTTGGCATCTGGTCTGGTCCCTGTTTTGGTCTCGGTTGGGTATCGTATGTGACTGTTGCCAGGATTTTCCGGCTGCTCCAGGATGTCTCGGGTTGTGTTGGGAATGTGCACCAGAGCTCTGGGTTCTGGCTCACAGTCCTGGTTGGCATCCGGATGCACTGCTCGTTAAGCTGTCGCCCCATGGACGTAGGACGAGCAGCAGAACCAAGCAAACCAAGACTAAAACTAGCACCAAAACCAAAGACACACAGGGATAACGACAAGTGGACACGTTTATTACGCTCATCTTAACGCGCATTTTACAACCGGGTGTTTTTATTTATTTTTTTGTTGTCTGTCTTAGACAGGCCAACCACACCAATCCCCTTCCTAAAAAACTTTTTCTCAAAATTAAATACAAGAAAGAGAAATGCAAGAGATTTTTTGAAAATTGTCTCTTGGTGAAAAATTCATTGTCTTTTGGGTGAATGATTAAGCAATGATGGGTCTTACGTGGATTTAACTATTATTGACAGACGAAGCTTATTTCTTTTTCATACTTATCATTCCGTTTGTTTGAAGGGAATTTGACCCTTATTTCAAGATCGTTGTCCTTTCCAAACCATATGTTCATCCTTTAATGTACTTGAAACCGTTGCCCTGTCTTTGCCCTGCCGTTACTTTCTACCGTACCGGTTTTACATATCCATTTTCATTTCATTTTAATTATACTAGCTACTCGAAGAGTAAATCGAGTATATTGTATTTGTGGTGGAAAGTGGAAAGCAAGTGATGGAAAAGGATTCCCACCCCATTAGATATGTATATTCTTTATCAGCATCAATAGCCGAGTCGATATAGCCATGTCTATCTGTCCGTCCGTCCGTCTGCTTGTCCGTTCGTCTTCATGACAGCCCGGATATAAGAGACTATAATAGCTACAGCAACCAAGTGTTCCATCGCGATTGCCGTGATATCGCATTGTTTCACGGGTATTCAAAATTTCTCCCCGCCCCCTTCCGCCCTCTGCCAAAATCAGCTGTGTCCAAAATTTTGAAGATAAGAGAAGAGAGGATAAGTTCCGTAGAGAGTGGCCATATCTATCAGCTTGCCATAATGACGATTTATGTTCAGTACCTGCTGTCCACCCCTTTCAGCAGCTTTGCTTTTTTATTTTTTGCCCTACGGCGCGACGTGATATCTTTTGAAGACAATCAAATTGACTTTTAGTCAGCAATTGACGTTACGTCAATTAGCCGCAAATCGACATCGTCGTCGTTGGAATGGGTTCATTTTATTTATTGGAGGGGGGCTTTGGGTGCACATGTTGGTCTCCACCCACATCTCCATTCCCTCACAGAGTCTTCTGCTGCTGCTATTCCGTGACTGTTCACTTTGAGCTTTATGTTTGGAGCTGTCAATGGTTTGTGCGTAATTTATGCTAGTTTATTTATTGATTCCCCGGCACACAGTGCATTGTTTTCCCCGAAAACGGCTAAGTGCAGCCGGTGGACAAGAGTGGAACCATACATAGTCATACAGCCGAATAGCCATACAAAACGGAGCAGCAATATCTGAAATCGGCTCTGTCCGTTGTCCGCTGTCCGTTTTGGCATGTCGGTTGGCCCGACCATGGCCTTTTTCCTCCCAAATAGAAAACCCATAAATCTGCAATGTCAGAGCATTTAAAATGACTAAAAAGTCGATGTGCCGAGCTATTAACTGCCTGATGCATGCCGTTTGAGGACGGACGGCTTCATACGGGTTATTCCGGGTGGGGGGTGGGTCAAGTACTGAAAGGACGAGTTGATGGGAGTACAGTGAAGACTAGTCAACCGGTTTTGGACATTACAATTGTATTTGCATGCGGCAATGCATCCGGACGTATGCATCAAGTGGAGCAGAACCAACCCCAGCCCCAAATGGTACTCGGATTTTGGGGGGTTTGTGTTTTTGGCGAGGGCACACAGCGAAACATGGGAACGAAGGGGGATGACTATTCGCACACAACTTCCGGTACAGAGAACAGAGGTGGTTCAGGAGTTTAATCAGAGTGAGAGATATGTATACGGCTCAACTCTCGATTACAGTGTGATGGAATAATTTATTTTTGAAAAGAAAAACATTGTGTGTATTTCAGTGAATTCTTTACCTGAAAGCGATTATTCTTTAATGTGTTACTATTAAAACTAATTTCTCCATTTTCTCTCATAACAGCATTAGTTTCGTGACACAGCCCTACAACTAAACAATATTATTCATTTATTTGTATTAATTAAAATAATTCAAGTGAAACAACTGAACAAATCCCCGTTTTGGAATAATGCGGAATATATCTGTTCAGAAATAATTATCATTAAAGAATTCACTTTCTGTTCATTTTCATTTGATATATGTCATGCTATTCTGTCAGTGCATATTCGCACTGTGCGTGACCTGTGTGTTTGCCCGATTTTGGTGGTGTTTTTGGTGCATTAAAATTCTGAAATAAAATACGAAACAATGCAAAAGCGTTGCCCGCACACCGCCATACCACTCTCTACTACCAAAAAACAAAACAAAACGAGAAGGGACGTGTGAGACGCTTCTTACGCGTCAAAACTTTTATACCCGGTACTCAGTAGTGCATCTGTACCGTAGAGGTTTTTGTAAAATGTTACATTTAACATTTTTTCTATATATGTCATCTACATCTAAATCACTTCTCACGTCAACGGCGACAAAATCTAGTGGCTCTAGCTCTTATAGTCTTTGAGAACTGGCCGACAAACAAAAAGGACGGACGGACAGACAGACATACAGACAGACATATAGACTCGGGTATTGATGCTGATCAAGAAATATATACTGTAAGGGGTGGTAAGCCTTTCCTTCTGTGCGTTACATACATTTACTTTCCACCAAAAATACAATATACCATATTTACTCTTCGAGTACCGGGTATAAAAAAACGACTAAGAACGTTAGTGAGACGCTTCCTACGATCATCAAGTCGTGCGGACGGACAGACATGGCCATATAGACTCGGCTATTGATGCTGATCAAGAATATATATACTTTATGGGAACGGAAACGTTCCTTTCTGTGCGTTACGCACATTGCTCCAACCACAAATACAATATACTCCATTCACTCTTCGAGTGCAGGGTATAAAAAAGAAGGAGAAGAATCTTTTTTCGTATTGTTGCTAACGTGACGCAGACAGTGAGGATATGAGGCCACACAACACCACATAGCTCTTGCAACATTTTCAAGTATATTAAATATTTGTGATAACTTTCAATTTTTTTCTCTCTCTTCCGACCCCCAGAATGGGTGTCCAACTACAGCACGGGCACTCGCATACTCTGGGCGGCGGTCATGGCCATAGCCATGGCGGCGGCGGCTCCAGCAAGAAATTCCAGAAACCCAAGAAGTCAAATAAAACGGGTCGGCTTCCATCGCATTTCCATGCCACATCCACGCCATGCGCCGCCTCGCCCACAGAGCGCATTGAGGGCGGTGTGGCCTTTGCACTCGACGATGCTGAATTGCCGGGCAGCGGATTGCCGACCTACTCCTATCAGAATGCCAAGCTGGTAGATCCTACACTGGATTTGGAAATTGCGGCCGTGCTGGCCGAGACGGCGCCGGGTGCCCATCATCATGGCGGGTCGGCCGGTCGTGAGGCCGTCAACATGAATGTTCGTGCGGCCCTGATCCATGTGATTGGCGATGTCATCCAGAGTGTTGGTGTGTTTGTCGCAGCTCTTGTGATCTACTTTTGGCCAGACTACTCCGTTGTTGATCCCATTTGCACGTTTGTGTTCTCCATCATTGTGCTCTTCACAACCTTTACGATCATGAAGGATGCCCTGCTGGTAAGTGGGTGGGAAAACTATCCATAATTGAATCCTATAATTTGATAAATACTGGTATTTTTATCAGTTTTCAAGCAGTTTAAATACCAAAAAATTCAAGGACATAAGTTTATTTAGCACATAAAAAAAAGTAAACTACGTGTAGGGTTGAATGTTTGTGTTAAAACCAGAATTAATTATGTATTATTTGTCCTTTTGCCTCTTCTTTTTTTTGTTCTTACAGGTACTGATGGAGGGTAAACCAAACTATATGCATTATACCGAAGTGCTGCAGATATTCCAAGCCATTGAGGGCGTTGAGCGGGTCCACAATTTGCGCATCTGGGCGTTGAGCATTAATAAAGTGGCACTATCTGCGCATTTGGCCATTGGTGAGTAGCAGCCCTCCGGCGAGTCCGTCCGTATGTGTCCATGCTTCGAAACAGGCCAAAAAGGTTGCTGAAACATGTGTTTGTCCATGGCTCCCGTCGACCCACGTGCAAGCGCGCTTTGGGTATGGTAATTATCCCAATGGATTTGCTGTTGTTTTAACCGACCTGTCCTACACACCACCAACAGTAATGCTTCTGGCATACCTTAATTCTGCTGCCTGCACTGCTACTTGCCTATTTTCATGGGCAGTCAGTGCGCAATTAGCTTAATTATTTTTGAAATGGCTTTTGAAACGTGGACAATTTTGAAAGGGAGAGCGAGGCAGAACAGAGGGTTGCTGTGCTCCTGCTCCTTCCACCGCCCTTCATTAATGTTATCATCCCCGCTGATATCGCTTCATCGTTTCCTTCTTTTATCCTACACACAAAAAGGATCCAATGCCAATCCAAAGCAGATACTGGATGCAGCAACCTCGGCGGTACATTTGCGCTACAACTTCTTCGAGACGACCATACAAATTGAGGATTATACGGCCCAGATGGAGAGCTGCATGCAGTGCAATGTGCCGGCCAAGTAGAAGACCCAAACCCAGAAATATCTGAAATATATAAATAAAGAAATACATATACGTATACCTTATTTTGTATATGCTAAGACACTTACCCATCCACATTCCTGTCTGGAGACCAGGAAACAAACCCACTAAAAACGATGAAGAAATGTACATGAATGTGTGTTGTTGCTTTTCCTTTTACATATTTCCCATCATCACTGGCAGGTTATCAAAACTTGGTTCACCCTGGGACGTGGATTGTTCGTTAGCTGTTAAAGAATTTGCATAATGTGGCACACAGAACATATTTTAGCCACACTTTGGCTTCCATCTGGGGTGTGGGTATATCAAGAATAATAGTTAGTGGCAATACTTATATGTAAGTGTAAACCATTAACCATACCAGGCTATGGCTGTCTTCAAATTGTTTGGGTATACTGCCCATTCGTGAAGAATTCTTATCAACTCGATCTCAATTCATGTAACTCGCTGAATCCCTTAACCAATTGAACAATTTTGTGATCGAGGGGCAAGAATTGTTTACTTATGTATGTATTTTCCATCAAATTCGATGAATGATCGATATGCAGACACGCATATAAGTTATTAAGCTGCCGTTATGTGGACACCATCTGTCCGTTGCCTGCCTTCTGCAACCGCCAGCGGCAGTGCACACAAAAATTGCCAATGAGTCCAATGTCCTGAAGGCAGGGACGTGTGAGACGCTTCGTACTCGTATTAACTTTTAAACCCGGTACTCAGCCAGTATACTTACCTGTCCCTTATTGTTTTTTTTTCGAACTTTACATTTTACGTTTAACATTTCTTCTACATTGCTCATCTTGATCTACATTACTTCTCACGCCAACACACTCTGTTAGCTCGCCTTCCCCTAGAGCCTGGGAGAATGTGCAAAGACTAAACAGAGCTGCTGGAAGGAGTGGGGATAGCCACTGCAAATTAATTTCTTCATTCTGGCTATAATCCCAATCCCGGATAGTCGGACAGACGGTCGGACAGAAAGACATGGCTATGTGTACTCGGCTGTTGATGCTGGTCAATAATATACACATACATATACGTTTGGGGTCGGAAACGCTTCCTTCTGTGTGTTTTTCCCTAGAAATACAATATACCCTAATTACTCTTCGAGTACCGGGTATAAAAATCTATCCATCAGCTTAACTGAGACCACGATAACCACCTGGTTTCATTCCATTCTACTCCACACCTGGCGATATCATTATGCATAATTTCACATGTCGCCATTGCGTAAGCGAGGACAACGTTTCGTTTGTGGACCGAAACGAGGCGACTCTTTCAAATTACGTCTTAATTGTTGACCGTCAAACTGGCCGGCATATCTATCTCTCTAGGCGGCATATGATTCCCACGTGGAAGGATCTAACACTCCTCTTCCCACACCTCCTGTTGGTGGTGTTGTGTGGCGACTAATCGCCGGCAGTTTGTTGAAAGTTTTGCATGCTCCAAGCGAACAAAGAACAAAGCCGCACCTTGAACAAATGCCGCAAATTCAAGTCAAACGAAGAATCCGACGAGGTCCTGCTAGCTAAGGAACACAGTTGCAGTAAGACACCATTATTCGGAGGTTCGGGGTGGAACTGGCACTCCACTCGGCTCCCATCGCCAACACCCTGCGCAGACGCAACACCAAGTGTGCTAAAAAGAGCAAGAGCAGCAGAGAGAGCGAAGGATTTCGTTTAGTTCGGCTTCTCACGCTGCGGCTTTTGCTTTGGCGTGCAGTTGGAATTTAATGCAGATGTATCGGCACAGCGCCATCCAGATGGATGCACATGCTTTTAGTGAATTAGCATGCAACACTCACCGGTACAGGAGGCACCAACTACGTGCAAAACAGAAGTCATGAATTGGGTGTGTAAGTGGGTGGGCTACTTACTAAGCAACTTCGTAGATTGTAGATGCATTTACACACTGTATTAAAGAACTCTAATTGATTTTAATCTCATAATTTCAATTGTACGCCATATGTAAGTAACCTTTTAAAAGTAGCCTAAGGACATTTCTGAACGCATTAGGGATTTTGCCCAAGATACATAGGTATAAATTCCATACAAAAGCTTCAATTCGATAAAATGTAAAATTCACTAAAATGATAATGTAACATACATACATACACACATACATACATACATACATACATACATACATACATACATACATACATGTATGTACATACATATGTGCATATTAATCAGACTAAGGTTACACACATACATTTGTATGTACATACAAACAGTAAGCACACATATTATTCTTACACCATCTTTGAACACCTATAACTTGGCGTACGGTCAACGTAAACAGAAAAAGTTGATTTTGTATCAAAGATCTACATATTTACTATATGTTTATGAACAAAGTTTTTAATAATCTTCTATAGTATTCTTATAAAAATTAACTGAAGGTCCGATGACCCATAAGATTTTTCTAAAGATATGTTAGACTTTGGAGAAACCCATGGCCAGATTAATTTCTAGAGAATGTGATTTGACTAGAGAGTCCATCTAAGACATATTTTTGATTTGTTGGCCTTGCGAAAATAAATTGACCCTATGATGAGAAAATGGTGGTCCCTGCTGTATGGCATTTCGGAGGGTGCCTAGTGTTTTACATGTGGGACAACAACACCTTGGGGGAAAGAACAAAAATTTTCATTGTTACTTAAAGAGTCGGACGGCTGTACGAATAATTTATGTGTTAATTTTTATAAGGATACTATAGAAGATTATTAAAAACTTTTTTCTTAAACATATAGTAAATATGTTGATCTTTGATACAAAATTAAGTTTTTCTGTTTACCTTGATCGTACGCCAAGTTATAGGTGTTCAAACTAGGGTGATGATGGTGTACAAATAATATGTGTGCTTACTGTATATATGAATGTGTGCACAAATGTACATATACTAATGAATAATGTATAAAAGTTTTAACTTGTACGGCTCGTCTCACGAACTTCCCTACTCGTTGTAAGCGTAAAAGAGCATGAATAAAAACGAGAAGGGACGTGTGAGACGCTTCTTACGCATAACAACTTTTATACCCGGCACTCAGTACTACATCTGCACCTTAGCGGTTATTTGTCAAATTTTACATTTTTCCTTCATCTGTCATCTACATCAACAACACTACTCACACCAACACGCTCCCTTAGCTCACTACCACCCTCCCCAAGAGCCACACACTGCAGTCGGGAAGGGGACGCTGTCAATAGACAGCATGTATTGATGCTGATCAAGAATATATATACTTTATGTGGTCGGAAACGTTTCCATCTGTGCGTTACATACTACCGTTATTCTCCAAAATTTACTCTTCGAGTACCGGGTATAATAAACAAAACAAACCAGAAAACAAATGTTTTGAAAACGTGTGACGCACACAAAAATGACGGTATTTCAAGGATAGTGAAAATATTGAGACAAATTTAATTGTCTAGCCCCTTGAAAAACTGCAGTTTCACAATACATTTTCTGCAAGATTCCGCGTGCACTTTCTTTAAACAGTGTTGCGTGGTGAATGGGAAGGCGGGGGCAGGGTGCTCCGATGCCATGGTGGGTGAAGGTAAATATTTCGAACTGCAGAGTGGTGAGGGTATGGGGCCAAGACGATGACGTCTAACGTCGTTGCTCATTAAAAACTTTTAGCCAGTTTGAACTTTCTGAGCCAAGAGATAAACAAAACAAAACGCAAGATAGAGAAAAATTTAAATTATAAAATTCACAAAGTAAACGGAAAGGGCGAAAATGTTTGGGAAATATGAGATGAGACCGAAAAATGGAAAATGGAGACTGGGAACCGACCAATGAGGGACTAAGACTTGCAGATATATTTTTGGAATATTTATACACGTTGCGATCATGTCTTCAAGGAAGTAAGCAAGAATGAAGTGAAAATACTATAAGTATCTTATGGGTTGCTGATGACTGGGGAAGGGGAGGCGTATATCTTCCCGTCCCAGTCGAATGGGAAACGGGAAACATTGTCCTTTGCATATTTTAATCAACGGAAACTCGTATTGCAAAATATTGTTAACAATAACGTGCACTAGCGGCTGTGGCCCTTTTAAATGACCCACCCAAGCCCAATACAGAGGCCAACATGTGACACACAGAATTGCGGCGACAATTAAAACTTTTCTCTAGCATTCAAATTTTTCAATATAAAGCGAATGGTTGTGGGTGCCATATCCAGAATGGATCCCGTGGCATGCACACCACACTGGGGGGACCACTACACTAAACGACCACCACCAAAAATACTTGCAACAACAACAACAAAAAAACATCAGCAGCGGCAACTTGCAACAAAAGCAGAAACGAAAAGCACACGAAAAGAGAGTAAGAATGAGTTGGGCTGATTGTAATGGTGGTTCCGACTAGCAGCTACCTGGTAACCACACAAGGAGAAGTTACAAGTTTTTAATTTAATTTGACAGACATGGCTATATCGGCAATTGATGCTGATATATATCTATATACTTTGTGGGGTCGGAAACGCTTCCTTCTGTGTGTTACATACATCCACTTCTCCTCACAAATACAATACCCTATTAATACCCTATTTAATCTTCGAGTACCGTATAAAAACTGCTCCAGGAATATTTCGTTTACGTGTTCGTTTGTTAAAGCCGGGTATCCATCACCGCGGAAAATACAAATTCCTATCAAACTTCATATAAAGAACTGCTCCAGAAATTTTTTTGTTTTGCGTCTTCGTTTGTTGAGTATCCAGAAACGTAAACGAAATACATAGATTCTTATCGATATATCAATATGAAGAGCGTGTGTGGACTGAGAAAACTGCTGGTAGAAAGGCCCGGAATACATAGTTTTACAAATTTTCCTGGAGTGAAAAGTGAAAAATCGAGGAAACAACTGTGCGCAAAAACGAACAAAAAAATCGAAAATTATTTTCGGAGTCAAAAAAATACTTCTCCCATGACTTTATTGAAAATGAAAGCATTTTACTGAAAGAATTTTTCACTGTGCTGGAGACAGGACCAAAGGCCTGCCAACAACGCACACGAAAAATTCCAGCAGCAGAATTTTTTTTTTTTAAAAACTGCTCCAGAGATCCGAGATATAAATCATTTTTACATGGACTATCTTGGACCGATAGGTTTCACAGCAAATTTTTCGAAAGTGGCGCCATCTATGAAAATTTCTTGTACGCAACTTTGATGGTCACTCTTTTTCTAATACAGAGCGTTAAAAACCGAGTCTTGGTTAAAAGTCGGAAGAGTCAACGCCAGGGGGAGGGCAGAGGCAGGGCCGAGTGAAGCAGAAGCAGAGTGTGAATGAGAGAATGTAAAAAGAGCAACAAAAGCTGCGGGACAGGGTGGGTTTAGCCACTGGAAATTAATTTCTCCATTGTGGCTATAATAATGATCCGATCGAATCCCAATTTGGTGATCTGATAGATATGGCCATTTCCTACGGAATGGCGTTTTTAGTTTTCTTGTATCTTCAAAACTGTAGATTTGGGGGGTTTTCGCCCTTTTGCTTGGGCGGAAGGGGTCGTGGCTCATTTTTGAAATACACTGGTTTCAGTGTGTGCATACAGAAGTCCGGTCGGTTTTAAACCACCGAGGTCGAGAATATCAGAGACTCTTGATCGGCTATTTGTTCTGCCTGTCTGTCCGTACCGAGATAGCTGAGCCGATAACTACGACTAGTTCTTCTTATATGAAATACCCCAGCCTTTGCGAAGGAAGACATGCAATGTATGTTGGCAATAAGCGTGTTTATGTTATAACCCTATTTACTCTTTAAGTACCGGGTATAAAAACGGCTGCAAACAGTATCTGCAACTTCATGGTGGAAAGTTTTACGTGTATCTTATTTCACTCTTGATTTGTGACGCTTTTTCTATGCCTTTTAATAAAACCATTCCACGACTCCGATTACACCATCCGACACGATTTTTCCTCAAGGCTCAAAACCCCCTTCATATAAAAGATATGGACTTAAAATGGTCTGATGACAATTTTTTTTTTCTGTCAGAATTTTTTTTAAAGAATTTTTAAAGGTATCGTTTGTTTATTCACATAACTTAAGTATCTCTTATCTGGTTGTTAAGAACTTTGTTTATCTGAATAGGTGCTTTATTCAAAATATTAAACTTTGAAATGCAAACATTTTTATTTTATATGTAAATATTGTGCATAAAGTAGACAGAAATATTTCGCAAACTTTGTTTCAATAAAACGAGAAGGGACGTGTGAGACGCTTCTTACGCGTCACAACTTTTATACCCGGCACTCAGTACTACATCTGTACCTTAGCGGTTATTTATCAAATTTTAATTTATTCCTCATCTGTCATCTACATCTACAACACTTCTCACGCCAACACGCTACGTTAGCTCACCCCCCTTCCCAAGACCCACACACTGCAAACTCACGGAAGAGGCAGAGGCAGCGCCCGCACAAAAAAAAAAAACAAATATAAGCTGCGAGACGGCGTGGGATAAAAATCGGCAGAGGAAGAGGCAGAGGGCCTCATAATGCAAGAGCAAAGTGGGAATTAGCCATTGCAAATTAATTTCTTCATTGTGGCTATAATAATGATCCCATCGGATCCCAATTTGGTGATCTGATAGATATGGTCATTCCCTACGGAATGGCGTTTTTAGTTTTCGTATATTTTTAAAATTGTTTGGGAGGTTTTCGCCCTTTGGCAGGGTCGGAAGGGGCGTGGCTCATTTTTGAAATACACAGTGCGAGTATATAGAGGTCTGGATGCAAAATTTGGTGGCTCTAGCTTTTATAGTCTCTAAAATCCAGTCGCTCAACAAGACGGACAGACAGACATGGCTCTATCGACTCGGCTATTGATGCTGATCAAGAATATATATACTTTGTGGGGTCGGAAACGCTTCCTTCTGTGCGTTACATACAACCGTTATTCGCACAAATACAATTTACTCTTCGAGTACGGGTATAAAAAAAAGTTCACTTGGGTTCTTTGCAAGCGCCCTTGAAACCATTCAAACTTTCTTTACTAACCACAAAAACAAAAACAGATAAAATAAAAAAAAAAATCGCTTTTAGAATTGTACATGCAATATGACAATAAACAAAAAATAAATCCTATAAAAAGAGATTCGCTTTTAGTATAAATTTTTTATGCAATATGTCCCACCTTCTCTGGTACATACTCGTATATACAAATTTAGTTTGTTATTGATTAAAGCTAAATAGCATCAGTAATGGGTATCAGAAAAAAAATGAACACACAACATTTCCACATGGACAAAAACTCAAATATTATCAAAAGTTGTAAAGTAATTTTGAATTATTACTAATCACTAATTATATTATATCCGAGATTATCTCTCATTACCTGTTTAAGCAGAAGTGGGGTAGTGTGACACGTGCATCGTTTTTATTCGAATCACCGACTGTTTCTTTTTATACTTTTGCCTTACATTTTACGACTGAATAGCAATAAGTACTATAGTAAAATAAGTGTATTAATTGTCATCCTCTGTAATTTCACATGTTTTAAGGCCTTCTGTGCAATTTCCGACAATAACATTTTGACTTTGTATACCTGAAGTTGTTTATATTTTAGAACAGTTTAGAATTGTTTGTTTAAAGTCATATACATATGTACATATGAACATAACACCCACCTGGCTCCTTATACAGTTTAGCGTAACATGCAATCGTGCCACTTCGCATTCGGCCACCGCCATCCAGAACAAGTCCACAAAAATACAATGGCTGTGGGGGCCCTTACTATCACAAATTTTGTGGCATCTTCTTTGCATCTTTCGCAAACTTCGCGGCATCCTATTGTCACGTTGTCCCATCAGAACCTACAGAGAGGCCAATAGAAAAACGCTCCATTTGTTAAGGATTTTCAATGCCTGTTGATACAATTAGTGCCAATGGCATGGCTATGAATACCGATATGGAATAAGAAACACATCGTTCTTTTTCAGTTTAGTGCAAAGGGTACAAATGTATATTTAATGATTTAAATCATCGTTTGTACATATCAGAACTCTTAAATCGTGTCATTGCGTAGAAACGCGAATGTAGGAGACACACACTTAAGCACACACACACTTACAATTGTCTTCGAGAGAAGATAGAAATTCTGTTGGACCTCGACTCGCTTTTTTGGACATGCATGGTATGTAGTCCATCATATGTACATTGAGGGACCATAGTGAAGCAATTTATTAAAAGTATTCAGTACTGCTACGTCTCATTTGGATAGATCTAGCACATTCTGCCTCAAACTTTCTTTCGTCTCACTCTCAGCGCTTGCGATCAAAGCTTGGAGGAGATGTTAATGATTATGGAAATGATACTGATTACCTGATTACTGATGCAACCTCATTTTAATGGGAATCTCGTCAAACGTAGAGTAGAGGTGGAACTGAGGCAATTATAGCCTAATCGCCTGTGTCTGTATTAACTGTTAAGCTGTGTCACCTGTTTGATTTGGCATGTGTGTTTGGGTACTAGCTATGTCAGCGTTTATGCGTACCCACGTGTTTTGCATACCCACTTTAGCGTTTCGTACACAGTAAAATACAAGAAAGGGAAAAGAAAAAGGCGCGACATTGCCATACTGTGTACACAGTACCGTCGCTAGGCGTGGCTGAGTTCGGTATGTGGAGGCAGTATGGCACGTGGATCGTTCGTTGAAAGCGGCGTGATAGAACGAAAAAAATAAAGAAAAAGAACGTGCCTGTGCATGGGGAAAGTAGTGAAGGCTTGCCGGAGGGCATCTGCCGTCGAGTGCAATATTTGTCTATGAAAAGGAAGCCGTGACAACTGTACGGGCACTGTGGAAAGCCCCCTCCCGCTTCCGACCACTACGACAACTGACTGTCGGTGACCGAACAGGCGGAGCGGAGTAGCGTCGCTTGTACTGAGGGCTGCACTGCCAATATAATGCCAATATAATAATAAAGCTTAAACGGAAAAATATCGCAAGAGCCACCTCCCTCAGTGGTCGAATCAGCCAAATATTAAATTGATGGATGTGGACGCGTAAAGTTACCTTTTTTGTCCACGTTATATTGTATATTGTATTGTTATTGATTTTTCCCTCTCTCTCAGTGGCAGATGAATAAGAAGATCTGAAAGGGATTACCTGGTTTGCATACAAAACGAGGAGGGACGTGTGAGAGTCATTATACTTATCTGTACCTTAGTGGCTCTTTACAAATGTTATATTTTACATCTTTTTACATTTCACATCTTTTCTTCATCTACATCTACATCTACATCAGGTCTTCAGCCAACACCCTCCCCCAGTGATGCACACTGCATGAGGGGAGCATGTGTGAGTGTGAAAGAATGAGCAACAAAAAACAATCATAAGCAAAGCTGCTGGAATGGGTGGAGTTAAGCGACTACATATTAATTTCTTTATTACAATACACTTGTAGCAGGGCTATCTGGATGAATAATTTGGTGGCTCTAGCTTTTATAGTCTCTGATATCCAGGCACTTATCAAGACGGACGGACAGACATACATGACAATATCGACTCGGCTATTGATGCTTATCAAGAATATATATATATACTCATGTTCTTTATGGGATCGGATACGTTTCCTTTCCTGCGTTACACATGTACATACATCCACTTTCGAGCTAAAGTATTATATACCCTGTTTACTCTTCGAGTACATCTTTTAAAATTAAAGTAAACGATAAATAATGGGGAAAATCTAAAGCTGAGCATAAATAGTGAAATATTTTAAAATAAAATATTCTTTAATGGTCATTCGTCTTGGGATTGAACAAATATTTGTGGCTTAGTAAATTAATTAATTAATTATTTAATTAATTTAATTTCTTTCATCATATTGTAAGCAAGAAAACTTTAAGTGACTTTTGCGCACCAACAAACCAAAGGTCAAAGAAACTTGATTTTGCCACATTTTGTATCTACAATCGGCATCTCCTTCTTCAATATTTGTTATAGAACATGTCGCAAGAAAGTCCACAAAACCAAAGTCGTAACCGTCATAGCAGTAACATTTTCCTGAAATCCAGAGCTTTGGCAAGGCCGTTACTCTCATTGCACGACTTGGCCTCATTAAAGTCTCCTAAAATTTTGGGTGACTCCAGTGATGCTGGCAGGGGGATAGGATCCCCATGAATTATGTGGAATTGAATCCAAAGCTTTTGGTGGGAAAAACGATCGATGTTGGTCGGGTGCTCCGCAGTGGGACTTTGAAGATGTTTTTTGTTACCAGGAAAAGCCAAAAAGAAAGAAAACAAAAAATTGTTGGAAAGTTTTGTAGCGCAGAAGCCTAGGATGTAAGACATAGGACTATGGCACACAGGCATCGAAAATGGCACAATAAACACTGAACGCATATAAAGGACAGTCGAGTTCATTTGTAAGACGTGTTTGTGGTGTGGCGGGGAGGAAAAGGGGATAGGAATGGCATGGCCAGTGCATTGTACTCCCTACTGTAGCCGCTGCTGTTTCTGTTGTTAAAAACAATGACCCGACGGCGTGGCACCGAAAAATAGCTGCAACAAACTTTTGCAAACTCTACAATTGCATAAAATCGTACAAAATTTATAGGGAATACATGGTCGCTCTAGGAGAGGCAAGGAGGGAGCGACGAAACTCCCTCGATTCTAGAAAACAGGAGCAGGAACAAGAACAAGCACAATTGTTTCCATTGCAATGGAGAGGCTTTCGCCAAAAACGACACCAAAACAAGAAGGGACGTGTGAGACGCTTCTTACGCGTCACAACTTTTATACCCGGCACTCAGGACTACATCTAGATGTAGAAGACATCGCCAACCACTAGATATCGTTCACATTACAGAACACGTAGTAAAAGCCTACTAAATAAAATGCATCAAATTGGATCTGTTATATTTTCCAATTGATGAGATATTTAAAACAGCAATTAAATTGGTACATTCTTGGACCGATAGGTTTCACAGCAAATTTTTCGAAAGTGGCGCCATCTAGCGTTAAAAACCGAGTCTTGGTTAAAAGTCGGAAGAGTCAACGCCAGGGGGAGGGCAGAGGAAGGGGCCGAGTGAAGCAGAAGCAGAGTGTGAATGAGAGAATGTAAAAAGAGCAACAAAAGCTGCGGGACAGGGTGGGTGATCTGATAGATATGGACATTTCCTACGGATTGGTGTTTTTAGTTTTCTTTTACCTTCAAAACTGTAGATTTGGGGGGTTTTCGCCCTTTTGCGGAGGCGGAAGGGAGCGTGGCTCATTTTTGAAATAAACTAGTTTCAGTGTGAGCATACAGAAGTCCGGTCGGTTTTAAACCACCGAGGTCGAGAATATCAGAGACTCTTGATCGGCTATTTGTTCTGCCTGTCTGTCCGTACCGAGATAGCTGAGCCGATAACTACGACTAGTTCTTCTTATATGAAATACCCCAGCCTTTGCGAAGGAAGACATGCAATGTATGTTGGCAATAAGCGTGTTTATGTTATAACCCTATTTACTCTTTGATTACCGGGTATAAAAACGAGGAGTGACGTGTGGGACGCTTCGTACGAGTCACAACTTTTATACCCGGTACTCAGTCAGTATACCAGTACCTTTTTGATTTGTTTGTCGAATTTTATATGTTTAAATCTACATCACTTCTCACGCCAGCACGCTCTTTTAGCTCGCCTCCCTCCCCTAGAGCCACACACTGCATGGAGCAGAGTGTGCAATGAGAGAATTTCCCAAAAATAAGCAAAGCTGCTGGGGTGGGGGCTATTGATGCTGATCAATAATATATATACTGTATAGGGTCGGAAACGTTTCCTTCTGTGCTTTACATATGTACATCCACTTTCGAGCACAAGCACAGTATACCCTATTTACTCTTCGAGTACCGGGTATAAAAGAACAAGAAAAATAACTACATAGGCCACTGTGTAATTGCGCTGCCAAAATAAAAAAACCAAAACAATGCAGAAGGACCGGCGGATGGGGGGCTGCATATAAATAAATGTAAATCAATATGTAGCGGCAAAAAAGTTGTTAAAACAAAATAAACAATCCACCCCAGCGTTCAAAAGGATATCGCATTACGTAGCCGTAGTGGGATTTTTTAATTCGATTAGTCGTTTAAATAAAGGATACTGATGATTGAGATGCAGCCAACATCTAGCAGGAATATTTATAACAAAGTTCCAGTTTTAGAAGAAAAGAGTAGGAATTTATGGATCTTTAATGGAAATAAATTTAAAAGCAAAAATTTTACGCAGTAATTTAATATATGAATGCAGTTTTGGGGATCTTCGCTGAGATACACAATTCAGTGATCTGTTTTACATGAAATTGTCTTCTTGGTATTAGATAAACGATTAATCTCTACAACATAATATAAGTTTAGAAAGTCTATAACAATTTAGAGAAAACCTGCGACAAAATGGATACCAATGAATGAACTTTGCACAAGACAGAAAGGAGCTTGCAGTCCTCGATTACTAAATCACTTCTACCTATGTACGTTTAATTTGCAAAACAAACGCAAAATCGTATTAAAAAAATAAAATGTCCTTCATCTCAAATCATCAGCAGCGCGGATATCCAGAAAAACTTTAATATATTTAATAGTTAACTACCTCAGTTCTCTTAATTTATAATCGGATGTATAATTATGATTTATAAGCTTTTATCACTGAGTTTGACATCCATCAATTTAAAAATAAGTCGTTTCTCTTTTAGTTTCTGATACTTGAAGTGTTCATTCTCCCAAGCCTTAAGCTTTTTAGCCGTAATATCTCGTGAGTACTTATTCAGATCTTATTTTTAGCCACTTCTACGGCATCCCACATACTCGTATTCGTCCTCGTATTCGTACCAGTCGTCATTCAAATTGTGTGCACCATTCATAACGTTTTTTTTTGTCGCTCAGCTCCTATATCCACATAACAGTTCTTGCATACCCGAAAGCGTAAACATAATTTGTATTGCACTCCAATGTGCTTGGCTCAGAGCATAGAAAAACTGCAAAATGAACACGGTCCAACCGTGTCGTGGTTCGCAGTTTTGCAGACTTTCCTCTGGCTGCCACACACCGCATGTTGTCGCTTAGCCTCGGGTCTCGTTTTTCTATTGCTTTCTTTCACACTTTTATATTTTTTGCGCAACCGAAGACAAAAAATATAACGCCCCGGCACGTTAAGCCAATATTTTGTGGCTGCTTAAAGTTATTCAAAGCTCTGTGTGTGTGCTCGGGGCTTCGTGTTTCACTTTTTCGCGGTTTATTCAAAGTCGCGCAGAGTCAGCGGAAAAAGGAAAAACAATTAACACGCCCAGAAAGTTCGGATTCAGAATAAACCAGACGGACGCCGAATCCCTACCAAACCTAACCCATACCCTGATGAACATGAACCTCTGCTGAAAAAAAACGTGAGAAAACGAAAAACCCGTATTGGCTGGCCACAGATTTTCTTGTTTTTATTGTGAAACTCTCTCCTGGGGGGTGAATTCGGGTGGTGCCCCAGAGGTTGAGTCCTTGGGTAAATGTCCAAAGGTTAAATCCGGGCGAAATGCTGCGTCTGCCAGTTGGTGAGGGATAAATGTCCGATAGGTCCGAGGGACATTTTTGTGCCGCTTGGTGGTTTGCGTTTTTTTTTTGCGACTCCTCCGTAGGTGGCCACCACTTTTCTTTTTCGCTCACATATACTAGCACTACAAATAAATTGTTCACCACTGACATGGTGTCAACCTCAGCCTTAATTATTCGGCGGCCACGGAAGGGCAAACTGAATAAAAGGGTAAAGGATCTCGACAGACACACTTCATATGGGAACATTTTTAGACGGTATATGGGGAGCCCCGTCAAAACGAGTTTTCGTTCCATCGCAGTTCAGCAAGTCAACGCACTAATTTCTATATTAAAAATTGAGCAGCTGAATATTTTTTTGCATACGCTAATCATGTTGCTGGATATGAATCATGACGATGAGGCCAACATAGACGAGGAGGAGATATTAGAGTGGATATCTGTGTTGAAAACACTGATGCCAGGAAGTTTTTGATCGTTTGTGAGTTATTCTACGATATACAAAGGTTTAATTACAAATATATGTATTTTTAGTGATATTTTAGAAACGGTTTGGGACATTTTGGCCGAGCCTCTATTCCTCTGGAAAACGTATCGCCATTTCTTGATAGACTTTGGGATTTTCTTCTGAATACCGAAGGCTTTCCGAAAGCCTACTGTCGGTAGGCTTTTTGGCGTGTCAGGAAACAGCGTCTGTAATATCCTGCATGAGTTTTGCAGAGAGCTAATAAAATAATTATCTGAAGATTATATGTCCCCGAACTATCTAACTTCCGAGAAAATATACGAATGTGTCCAAGGATTCGAAGAGATTGGGTTTCCACAGTGTCTATATGCAATTGGTAAGAGAGCAATAGAAAAATCTATTATACATCTACAGATATTAGACCCACTAGAAACTATATTCCTTTGTTTCTTCCACTGTGCAGATCGAATTATGCCTTGCACAAACCCTTTAGGGTTTTATGCTCGGATTATAATTACCTCTATCACATTATATCCTCAACTAACTCCCTTCCTCTTCTTAAATGTCTTATACTAGCCTACCTCTCCCGTAGTTAGTTTCCTTTTAGCTTTGTCTTGTATCTGACTTTGATAATTTTGCTTGCTTAGCTATAGTTGCTCTAGTTTAGTTGTGTTTAGTTATCATTTTCCTCGAATATAAGCCTAACATCTATCTTTCTGGCATGCTTGCGATCGGTTCGGTTAATCGCGCCGCGCGATTCTGCTGGGTTCCGCGCGTAACAGGATTTGGCTTGGTGTCGCATGGGCCACTTGATGGTGCAGTCATTGCATATCAACGTCCAGACAAGATATGTAAGCAAGTACATTGGCTTTTTTTATTGTAGATGGATGTCGTTCGAACCTCTCCCCATCCAATAGCGAGGCTAGCCTCCTTCTTGGCCTGTGAATTTTCTGTATATGTTACGCTGCTGTAACATATTTCCATCACATTGATTTATTTACTTAAATTTAGCTTTCAAAACTTTTATTTGTGGTCCCTGCTGTGAACTATTAAGATTTTGTGCGACAGGAGTCAATAATTAACGTATACGCCCCTTTTGCTTGCGAGTTCTGGCTAATGCCACCAACCCTCATTAGAGTAGACGTAAAAATCATGCCACACATCAAGATACGATCCGAACGGATACGGTACGGTGGTACATACAAAAAGATACACTGAACGTGTATTTGTATCTTTGACATTGTAAGCTGTGACTTGTGTCTCTGAAGCTGTATCTGTATCTGTTCATTTACAGCAGGAGCTATGTCACTGGCTGTATTTTGTATTTGTGCAAGTATCTTTGCATTTATATCTGGGATCTGGATATTTATCTGTGCCTTTGTATCGGCAACTGTACTCTGTAGCTGTCTCTGTATCTGATCTTAATGAGCTTACATGGCATAAGTAATTTATATTGAGACCACTTCTGATCAAAATGAGCTCGAAATGTTCTATACCTCAAGTGGAAAGAGTTAAATGAATACCAATTTCGAATGGCGGATGGCGGATTGAGGGGATGGAGTTCCAGTGCCACAGCAAGTGGCAAGTGCTTACTGAATGGAGGGGGATGTACCAGCCGGATTGGTGGTTGGTCCTGCTGTCTGCTTGCTCGTTCAGCTAAATGAATAAACTTTTTCCGCTGCATACTCTTGGGCGGTAAATAGTGTTTAAGTTCACACATTTGATTTGTTTTTCCATCTCTTTTTTCGAGTTTATTTCAGAATTTCCGTTCCCCTCTCATGTAGTGTGCTTCCTTCATTCGCATTCCACTTGACTCCTGACTATTTTAGCATTCACAAATTTTTTGACAGCATTTGTTCCTCGCAAAATAGTTTTTCCATTATGGTGGCGGCGGCGGTGCATGCTGGCTGCTGATGGGGTGAACATGGATGGGTATGGTGGTAGTGGTGGGTATGGTGGGGGGTTACTGCCTCGTATATAAAGTAACCGAAGCAACAAAAGTGTAAATTAGCTTTTGTCTGTTGTTGACTTTGTTGGGTTATTTGTATATCCCGTTAATCGTTGTGAAAAATGTGGTTATACGTTTATGTTTAAATTTGAAACAGAAGAAGAAATTATACATTTCTGAACTGTATCAGCGACTAAAGGACTTGGAGGAAAATTTTCTGATATCAGATTGGATCAATTTATGTTACAAAAAATATTAACTGCTTACAGAGTACCGGGTATAAAATCTGTGAAGCGTACGAAGCGTCTCAGACGTTCCGCCTTGTTTCTTTTCGAATAGGAAAACTATTTCCTTGCAGATCAGTAATTTTTTAAGCGCTTTACATCAGTACAAATCAACGAACCTCTAATTCGGGGAGTCTTATAAATAGATCGAATGTATGTATACAAAGTCGCTGCGCATTACTGCTCTTTTTAGAGTACCAGGTACCTTAAAGGTCTTTCTCTGCTTAGTTGGTCTCTAGGTTTCAGCTCGTTCTCTGGCTCGATCTGGCTCTGAGTCTGACTCCCGGGTTGCTGTTGAAGGGAAAACTTTGTCATTTGGTTTTATTAAAACACTTGCACCATCACACTCTTACTCGTTTTTGCCTCATCCACACACTCGCTCAAATGCACTCACACTGACTGATGCAGCACTTCAGTTGCGCCGTTGCAAGTAGGAAAAGTTTTTAGGGGTTATTTTTGGGCTCTGTACTTAGATTGGAAGGCCCCGTAGAGTCGGGTCCTGCTCCTGACACTCCAGCCAAAAGCCCACGGCTCCGGCAGAAGCCGAAAAAGTTTATTTAGAAATTAAAAATGTTTTGAGCACTCGTAGGTCAGGCCCTTTCACCGAAAGTACTCACTTGTAATATGAATAGACTGAAACTCTGAACTCTAACTCAAAAATTTTAAGTTAATAATAATTATACCCGGTACTCGAAGAGTAAATAGGGTATATTGTATTTGTGCGAATAACGGTTGTATGTAACGCACAGAAGGAAGCGTTTCCGACCCCATAAAGTATATATATTCTTGATCAGCATCAATAGCCGAGTCGATAGAGCCATGTCTGTCTGTCCGTCTGTCCGTCCGTCCGTCTGTCCGTCTTGTTTGTCGGCTAGTTCTCAGAGAGCCAGAGTTCTAGAGCCACCAAATTTTGGCTCCAGACTGCTGTATGGTCACATTGAAACCAGTAAATTTCAAAAATGAGCCATGCCCCCTTCCGCCCCCGCAAAAAGAGCGAAAACCTCCCAAGTCTACAATTTTGAAGATAAAAGAAAACTAAAAACGCCATTCCGTAGAATATGGTCATAT
>NW_022995766.1:498455-503815 GCF_900245975.1 Drosophila guanche
TCATAATAAACAATTTTTGGATATTACCTTATTTTATCAATCAATCAACGAACAAGTAAAACAATTGATAAAATATACTAAGAAAACGTATCAATATAAAATTTAATTTTGAACAATTTTGCAGCTATGTTTTAATTAAAGAAAGTCAAGAAGAATGTCAACTCAGCCTTAAATCATTTCAAACGAAAATAAAAACTTTACACTCAGCTATGTGTGATGATGATGATGAAAAACTAAATGCAATAATAAATAATTTATATGATTATATAAAAAATGAAATGAGTGAGTTTCAAGAACGGGACAGTGGTTGGTCATTAGTTGAAAAAGTGCACTTGAAGGTGCAGCGTGTAGAGACCATATGCATATTCAAAATTCAAAGGCTTGAAAAATCGAAAAATCGAAAAAACGAAAGAGCATGGGAACGTGTTAAATCAAAAGATAGTGGCTTTAAAGAACGTTCTGCTGCTTGTTTTGTAACAAATGCGATGAAAACTAAAGTTAAAGTTGGACTTGGTATGAATCAGAAAAAGCATAACAAATCTCAACAACGACGTAAGAGGAAAACAGATTGTCCTCGTCCTAATCGTTCTCATCATCGTCGTCGTCGTCGTCGTCAACCAGTTAAAAATAAATCATTTGCAAGCATTGTGAGTCAAACAAAACAAATTTTAAAACGAAGAAATCCTGCAGATATAAATGAAGCAATTCAGATATCTCAACAATTAAGTGTTGTGAGAGAGTGATACCATTACCAAAGTTGGATTCCTACCATTGATACCAATTTTAACGGCAATTTCGGCACTTGGTGGTCTTGCAAGTGGTGGATCAGCTATTTTTAAAGCCATAAATGATTTTAAAAATGGTAAAGAACAATTATCTGAGGCGACGCGACATAACCGATACATGGAATCAATTGCTATGGGGAAGCGAATTTTCTTGAAGCCATATAAGAAAGGCTATGGACTATTTTATAAACCATATTAAAAAACTCTTAGATATGCTACCCAAACGACCACATACCGATATTGATTTAACTGATTTTGGGAAAAAACATTTAAAACACTTTCGATGTGTTTTTATGCGTGTTCGTTTACCTAAGAAACCATGGATAAACGAATGTGGAAAAATACATTTAGATATTCAAAGCGGTAGTGGTACACATTGGGTACCATATTTTAAAAATAGTATTTATAAGGAATATTTTAATAGTTTTTGAGCTTTGCAATCACCGATTGAAATTGTTAATTTTTTAAAACCACCTATTGAATATAATTATAGAAATGAACAAAAATTCAATACATATAATTGCGGACATTTATGTTTAAAATTTGTATTAAAGGAAAATAAAATATAAAAAACAAAACCATTACATTCAAATGTAATGTTTTTGTTTTGTTTTTAGTAGGTAGGATATATCTTTGTGACCCCATGCAAGAGTGTCTGTATTATTATCTTTTATAATTAGTTTGTCATCTAAATAACTCATTATGACTGTTGTATACTCTTGTGTATAAATTTGATGTAATTTCGTCTTAAATAAGTACATACTTCCAATTTGCTTTTGTTTTTTATACAAGCATTCGCGAAAATCAATAAGATTTAATTTTGATGTTACACAAGCCCTCACACCGTTTATTTGTTTTGTCTCTGTTATCATATTAACAATGTTATTATTTATATTTAAGATTTTTAATGAGTACATTTTTGCTCTTAGTCCAATAAATTCTTTAATTATATTCCCTTTACATTCATCTTTCATCATACGTAATTTTTGGTTGTTTACCAATGGTAAATTAAAAACATTACCATCACAATATTCCGATGTATCGAAATGTTTATAAATTTCACAACGAATGTCATCATACAAATCTATAGTCTTAATATCATAGATAAAAGAATCAGTGTCCATATACATTAAGTTGATGTTTTCATGATATTTTGGTTTCATATAGTCATAGTGAAGACTATACATTTTATATTTCGATAATTCTCGTACGGTGAAACCGATGTAAACAGGTTTATCATAAATAACATGCAACTTTTTCATTTGTATTGCAAACCTTTCATCAGTAAATTGGAGTGCATTGCTGAAATTAAATTTTGAGATAATTGCTCTAGCTCCTAATTTTCTACCTCTACTCTCCCAACTATATATCAATTTAATTAATTTTCTCTTATCTACATTTTCCATAGTTTTATCATACACTGCATTGTTTAAAAGTTAAAAAATTTTTTTTTTCAAATTTATTAACAGCCAATGTTTGATGATAATGATTACAGTCAATATATTTTATAAGCCATTTTTAATAAATTGTTGTAAGTTTCTATAGTGAATTACATATTTATACTTGTGTGATAAATCGGCAACCAATTTTGATTGTTTCATATTTTCATTCTTTTTGTTTTGTGGTAAATCATTATGATTGTTGTGTACATTTTCATTGTATGTCAACGTCTAAGATATAACCAATTGATGAATCATTCGCACATGTGCTTACATCAAAATTTTTGAAATTTTCTTCTTGTACATCTGGGTCTAACTATTTAAAATTGTTATATGGAATAGGCTGTGACATAGCATATCCATATAAATTGTTAACATCTAAATATACAATATAATTTGTCTTTTTCTCACAATCATAGTCTTCTAAATATTTATTATTTGCAATTAAATGACGCTTACTACATTGAACAAACCCGCCTCTAATCCCTTTCATTAGAAAATTATGCATATCAATGTCGGTGACTAGATCTAATTCTATTTTAGTTGTTTTCATTTAGATAGCTATAAGGAAATATTCCCTTACGTTTTCCCAATTGAAATTCTTCAGTTTTCTCAAAAAATGATTTTGCTGTACATCAATTTATATCTTTTAAATAACTTGCTAAGCTATCTAGACTTGAAGACTTACATCTAAATTAATCTAAAAATCTAAATTCTAAAATTTCATTATTTTTAATTACAGTTTTCTTTGATATGGATACATAGAACTGTTTGTTTAATGGTATTATTGAAATTTCACCTTCAATTTTTGATAATTCTTTCACAAATAAATGACAATCGTATGCTTAGAGATTATAAAAAAATATTGTGAAAAATTTTGGTAATTTATAATTTAGATTACATTTGTTATGAGCTGCACCTCTAATTTCACCTGTTAAATGATAATAAACTAAAACTTTATAGTTTTCATCAGTAAATAAATTTTCACGTATACAACAATTTTGTTCTAAATTAAAGAAATTTTAATTGTTTGATTGTTAATGGAATTGTTCTAAGTGATTCTGATACAACATTAAACAATCTCTATATATGTTCTCTATAAAATGTGATGCACAGTCTTAACCATGATATACTCGATATATATTCAAGTTATTATCGAATGAACATTTTATGTAATAACTACATGCATATGGTACATGTTTTTGAATTAGATTTATATTCTCTGAACTTTTAATATTTATCTCTTCTAATATATGTACATTCAAAATCAACATATACGTAAAAAGAACATCTAATTGTTTTTTATAACTTCTAAATCTAAATATCGAATCCTTAATTTCTGGCATCTTAGTTATAATTCTATTACACTCTAGACTATGTTGTTCCAGTTTGTTGATATCCTTAAAATGTTGTAGACATATATTACATGAATACACTTTTTTTCTGTTTTCGTGAATTGTTTGCGGATTAATCTAATATGGAGAGAAACATAAAAAGAAAACGTGTAATAATAATTTTGTTGTTTTAGAATATTTCATTTTTGTTTTAGATACCTTGAAATATTTTTAATCCAAATATAGTTACATTAATCATTCTTTTCGAGAAGTAACAGGTATATGTAGTGTAATAGGTTACTACTCCTATTATTGGTGAAATAATATGGTCCGATTATTGCATTATCATTCACATCTAATCCAAACACAGTTTTGCTAATTTCAGTATGATTAATGTCCTCAACCGGTGTTGGAAATTTTAATCCAGAAAAATGTAATGTTTTATTATTTATAGTAATTATGTCCGATTTTATGTCATGAACGCCTTTACGTTTTAATTTCTGGACGTTGATATGCAATGACTGCACCATCAAGTGGCCCATTCGACACCAAGCCAAAGCCTGTTACGCGCGGCAGAACCAGCAGAACGCAGCCCTCCTCACGCCTAACCGACCGAGGGGCGCTGCCGCATGACGCGCGGCGCGATTAACCGAACCGGTCGCGAGCATGCAGGAAAGATAGATGTTAGGCTAATATTCGAGAAAAATTAGAGCTAAACACATCTAGACTAGAGCTACTATGGCTAAGCAAGCAAAAATTATCAAAGTCAGAAACAAGACAAAGCTAAAATGAAACTAACTACGGGAGAGGTAGGCTAGTATAAGAGATTTAAGAAGAGGAAGGGAGTTAGTTGAGGATATAATGTGGTAGATGGAATTCGATCATAAAACCCTAAAGGGTTCGTGTGAGGCATAATTCGATCTACATAGTGGAAGGAACAAAGGAATAAAGTTTCTAGTGGGTCTAATGGGAATCGTAAAGTTTATGCGGCTCAGCAAGTCAGGGCTGTCTTCATCCCCCTTGATCAAGCTGTGCATAAAAATTACACCAGGCACTTTTCTACGACTAACTAGGGATGGAAGATTTATTAAAATAAGTCTACTACGGTAGGATGGCAGTCTCACAGTTGCATCCCAGTTGAGGCCCCGTAGGGCAAATAATAAAACGTTTTTCTGTACTGATTCAATACGGTCCTGATGTATATTGTACTGAGGGCACCACACACATGAGCCGTATTCTAAAATCGGACGAACAAGCAAGATATAGAGAGTCTTCCTTATATAGGGGTCATCAAATTCGTTTGACCACCTCTTCATAAACACAAGCACACCCATGGCTTTATATACCATGGTGGAAATGTGTGCAGAAAACTTCAACTTGGGGTCTAGTTTAACACCAAGATCATCAACTAAATTAATTCTTTCAAGAGAACTACCGCACAGGGTGTATGGAGACAGTAAGGGGCTGGAGAGATGAGAAGTCATTACATTGCACTTCGAGGCATTAAGGTGTAACATATTTTCACCACACCATGACTGAAAGCTATTGAGATCTGATTGCATGCGAGTGTGAGATGAAATATCCTCATCATCCGCATACATAAGTACTCGAGAATTTCTTAATACGGAAGGCAGGTCATTAATAAAGAGAGTGAAAAGTAAGGGGCCTAAATGGCTACCCTGTGGTACTCCGAAAGTAACAATACAGGTAAAGATACGGAGTTTTTGAAAAGGACCATTTGAGACCTAGAACACAGGTAGCTAGAAATCCATCTCAACAGATTGGGCGGAAACCCTAGAAGG
>NW_022995767.1:0-77647 GCF_900245975.1 Drosophila guanche
AAAAAAAAAACAATTTTTACTTGAAAATATAAATGCGTTGTTTTTTTATTTTTACTTTTAAACAAATTTTTTAAACATTTTCATTATAAGCTTATCATTATAATTAAAGTCGCTTTTCTTAAATTGCTTAAAATAAAATTAAGGCTTTTTTTTTGCTTTTAAAAATTCCATATAGGATACAGTAATGACCACATGTACTTGAAAAATATCCTTGAAGTAGTTTTTTATTGAATGTAAACTTTAATGAATTATTCCTTAATAATTTTAAAAATTCGTTCTTCTGAGGATATTGACCATACGAGTCAAAAAATTCAGCTGAATGCTTATTATCAAAGTAAAATGCAACCCAATGCTTTCCTGGACGGTTTGAAGAATCTGTGTTAGCTATAATTAAAGCAGGATATGTAGAAATTATTTTTGGGAGCCTATCAGAGGGATAAACTCCTTTAAAAATTGTTTTTGTTTTTGAATGCTTTTAAAGCAAATTATCGATTTGCCATGTATTCATTTTTACAGAAGAACACGTATATTTCGATGTTTATCAATATCAATCATTGAGTCATATTCACAGTACACCAGACAAGTAACTGCTTCTGTAAGACGCTCAGAAAAACGTCCTTCAATTCGGATGGATCCTTGAGAAATCAAATTTGAGCATACAGTTGAATTATGATGATCTACAGTTAAATCAAATGCTAATATAAAACTGTTTTTATCAAACATTTCCTTTGTGATTTGCAAGCCTTGATCATAATGTCTTATACCACTTGATCTGAATAACATATTATATCCTCCAGAGCTTTGAGCATTTTCAGAATTCGAGAAATCAAATTCAAGTGCCTGCGATGGTACTTGCACTCCATTTACCATTAGATTAGATCTAATGATTTGAGCGTTAGATTTTGAAATGCTCAAAGTTGAAGGGATTTAATGATCGATTTCCTGAATATGATTTGTTTTTTACCATGCAAAAAGCTAAGAAATTAGGAAGCTGTCCAATAACTGCGTTGTCAATTGATAGCGTATTATTTCCGGGATATATTGTAAATGATTTTACTTGAACTTTGATGTATGGATAAATGACACTTTTAGTTTGTAAAACATGATGATGGGCCAATAAAATGCTTGGATTAATAGTTATTAGTAGTTATCAAATAGAATGCTGTTTTTTCAATGTTAAAAGTTATCCTCAAATCAACATTATTTATGAGTAATTTTGGCTGATTAAATATATCTCCATGAACTTTTCCGAACAGCTCAACCTTATTAATGTTTTGAAATATAGTTTTGAGCAGAATGTCCCCATCGGTCTTAACATATCGACCAGATATTAATTTTCCATAATTAGGATAATACCCTTGAGTAGCTAAGTTACTTTCACTGGCATCACTACCATAGTTTAAAATCGTTTGCAAATACGATCTATAATGATAGTTATTATCGCTAAGAGAAACCAATATATTATTTAAATTGACTGATGAACTTCTGAACATTGAATGCAAAATATTATTCACTACTCCAACATTGCTTCCTTCAATGACACCATTATCATTTTTTCTTAGATGTACAAAAAGTCTTAAGTACACACTTGACAGGTCTCGATATGTTTCACCATTTCCTAAGCACACGAATTCAATTGAAGAAGCATTTTTCAACTATGCTATGGGGTTGTATGAAACTTCTTCAGTTCTCAGAATAGAGCTTTGTGTGGGATTTGGTTCAATCAGATCCAATTCGCTTTTCACACATTCAATATGGGTGGTCGTTGTGATTTCCTAAAAATATATTTTATTTTAATTTATTGGATGATTTTTTCTTTATTGCTCTCGACTGCGTATGTTTGCGTCCTTCTTTAGATGATAAATGAGTTCGTTTTTTCCTAGACCTCTTTTTATTCTTTTAACCTTCACCATTTTTTAATCGTGTAATTTATTTATTGCTTTATTTTGACCGATTTTGAAATGAAATATTGCTTTGTTCTTGGATGTTTCTTAAAGGTTTTCGACCAAACTCTTTCATTACAGCCTTTCCAGTTTCAGAGGCTTGATTTTTAATAGCATTTATCCCCGAAAGGAAGAGTGGTTTTATATAATTAAAAAGGCCACTAAAAAATGTCCAATTCCTCTACCCTTTTGGATAACTCTGAGTGTCACATGTAGACTTTCTATATGATTTAACCCACCGCCACATTGATTTAAATAATATTGTTGATAAGATCTCGTCATGATGACTATTTCTACTATGAACTAATTTAGATTTGTACAGTTTTATTTAAAGCATTTCGATTCGTTTTCTGAAGTGTAGAGTAATAAGTATTGGAACTGTAGAAGATTCTAATGGTACTTTATATCTTTTGGAATCAGTAATTAGTTTTGAAATTTCCTTTGGTGACCATATTTCAATAGGATAATATTCAATATTTTTGAATTGTATGAGTTGCTCTTTTCCATTGAAATATAATACTCTAAGACATCGGGGTCTCTTGTTTCCAACACATCTTGGTTTAATAATGTCAGTGTAAACCAAAATCAATCCAGTTTCAAAAACTTCAGACTTAAATGTTTCATTTTCATATCTAAATGTTTCACCATTTACTAAGCTAATAACGAACTCTGTTGTTTCTGTACATATAATCGAAGAAATATTATGATTGACTGGTGTATATTTATTAAGATATAAGTCTGTGATTCCAACTTCACATTCGTCATTCATGTTTTCAGGAATATTTACAATGTTTTTAAATGCACACTTAACGTTATCATGAAAGACATTTAACGAATCATTACTGAGTAATGTAACGAAAAACTGTGTTGTAAATGTCATTTTTTGTTTTATGTTCTTCACCGTTTATTAATTGTAGGGAACCCAATTAATTTTGTTTTTTTTTTTCCAATTTGCAAAGGTTCTCTGTTTCTAACAGATCTACTCAACTTTTCCCGTCCGCTTACATATTTCAAGTCTTGTAATGGTTTTGGTTCTTTTTTATCCCTCTTAAGTTTTGCTCTTAGTTTTTGCTGCTTATCGGTAAGCTTTACTTTAGACACTGCTTGTATTTTTGATACTAGAGTGTCTAAAAATGTAGTCTCTAAAAATGAAGTGTCGTTTACGTTTCGTTTATTATGCGTTGACTTAAAAGTATTTTCAGGATTTAAATCTTCATCGTCGCTGAGATTAGGTAAATCATGTGACTCACTATCTATTGAGAAATCCTTTTTTGGCTGAACATTATTTTTATTGTAAAGAATATCAGTTGTGGGCATTACATCAAATCCGACTGAGTCGTCTTGTGTTTGTGTTCCAATTTTTTTAGATGATGGATGTGATGTTTTCAGACTAGGTCGTACATCCATTGTCTTATTTCTTTTTTTATTTTGATAGTAACACAATTCTGGACGTATTTTGATCCATTCAATATAGTCACTAGTTTTCTTATCATTTAAAATAGGTAAAAATGTTATATTAATTAAATCGTTTTCATTTTCACCTTTTATTAGTTTTTAATAAGCATTCGGACGCATTCAAATTACTTTGCTTAATTGATGCATATTTCTAAGCATAATTTAATATTTTTCCAAAAATCCCCGAAAGCAATGAACTGATTCGAATTTGTTCTCTTTTAAATGAGAACATTTCTTTTGGAAATGAATGAAATTTTGGGCATGAAATATAACCTAATGCATTTTTATACTTTTTGAGAGCATATAGTTGAGATTTTGATATCTTATGATTTCCATGTAATGTGTTCAACACTATTTCCACTAATGCTTTCAATAACTCAATATCACAATTACCTATAATTGCATTTCAAAGTTTGTGGTTGGCCCTTTAGTTCCTGAGAGTTCTCAGGATAAATTTGTCTTGCCAAGCATTGAAATTGCAGTTTATCTCTGGGGTTTTTGAATGCAACGATGTATTTTGTGTTTAGAGAAATATCTCGCGTATGTGATGATTTATGAAATATGTTTTGTGTAACTACTATTACAGATAAGTTCCTGTGGTGAGATCCTCTCGTGAAAAGCTCGAATACATTTTTATTAAATCCACCCATCATCAAGTTACTAATATTAAAAGAATGGGTTCATTAGCTTCATTTTCAATTGTTTCAGGACTTCCTTTATAGTATTCGATGTTATTGAAATTTGGCTTAGCGTGCTCGTCACCATAACACCACAGTATTCGATCAATTGAAATACTTAGCATTTCATTCCTTTTGTTTATTAAATTTTATAAAAACGTTGTCTTTCCAGACCCTGAAGGACCACAAATTAGCATTGTAAAAGGATGTATAAATTGTTTAAACATAGCTGATGTTTTTTTTTTCATAAGTTTTAATTATTGAAAATTTATATAATATTTTCTATCCTTTAAAACCATTTATTCTGGTTTCTCCTGATCGCGTTTTTTGTGACAGTTCTTTTCGTAATGAGTATCAGAACCGCAATAATTGCAGTAAACAACTTCTGTGTATCCTCTTTTGCGTTGATCACTTCCAAACAGACGCTTAAAGGAATCCATTTTAAACAACTACTTTATGCAAGCGCTTAATCCATACTGGGATTTTATATTCTATACATAAGTTTCACCATTACAGTTTACATCATAGTTCAAATTTTCCAAGATAACAAAAAGCTTGAATACATTATTTAGTGCACATCTAAGAGGAACTTTTTTGTGAATTCTACAGTTGGTAAAATAATTTGGAAATAAGGTCAGACTTTTTCCTATATCAATATCAATAATGTTATTTGTTAAATACTTAGACAAGAACCTTTTCTTAATTCCACCACGTACTATTACGGAGATAAGTCTGATTAGTATTTCACCTAAACTTAAATACGATATTTCACCATCTGACCAGTCCAAACTATTTATGGTCTGACGGTGCATGTTCTGCTGTTTAATCATTTCATGATCCAATTCATTTAGATGATATGGTGGTTTGAAATGAAAGAAGTTTGGTGTTACTGTTCCGGTTGGCATAAACACCATGTCTTTAATAAAAAGTTGTTTATTATTCCCAAAGATATATTGAAAATAAACTATCACGTTTGAATTCCTGTCGATCGAGTTCATGTCGGCTTAAGATTTTGTAAGAAACTGAATCAGTCAGGGCTATCCATCCCATTTATATACCGCCCAATTCCACAAGAGTTCTTAGTTAAAAAAATCATTCAACCCGAATGGACACGCAGCAATCAAAAAGAATTTGGTCCACCAGAAAGAAGCAAGACCACGAAGTCATTTTCGGGGTCGAATATTCTGTAGTACATAATTTAAAACTAAAATGCGGGTTTTCAACTACAAGAAAATTCACACCAATGATCTGGATGCAACAAAGCAAAAACAATTTCATTGGACTAGACAAAGATGAATGGATACAGTTGATTACCTACAAGGAGTATATTCAATTAAAACTTGATCAGTATGATTTCTTGATTCCTTATACAATTATAGATCATCCCCTATTGAGCACTATTAAATGTAATTTTAGATTCAGAAAATTCGATAAGCAGTATATTTTTACAATAAATCATTTTGGAAATAAGATTGAATTTGATGGCGACTCTTGCAGTTCATTTTTAAGATTAGGTATGTTTTTTACAAAATTTTTATGTTGGAATACGATACTTAAGCAACAAATTACATTCCTGTACTATAATAATATTATTCCTAATTGTGCTGCTCTACTAAAATTTGATATTAAACTTTCTGACTTAGACGGTGCTTATGATAAAAATGTTCAAATAGATTTAACGCGTTTATGCTTTGAATATATATTCAAGTAAAACGCGATGTTCTTGAGTATAATCAAAATTTTTTGAATACGCAATCATCCAGAAACAATAATAAAAAATACAAATAAAAATGAGTAACCAACAAGTTGTGAATGAAATACATAAGCCTGCCAGAAAAAACTTTATCCGACGTAAACGTAATGGGAATTAATGATACTTGGCAAATCGACTTAGTTAAAATGATACCCAATTGTAAGGAAAAGAAACGAATTATTTAGATATTTGCTAACCGTGATTGATACATTATCAAAGTATGCATATGCAGTTCCCGTTAAGTCGAAAAAAGCATTAGATGTGCTATCAGCAATGAAGAAAATATTAAAACTATCTAACCATAAACCTAAAAATATTCAATCTGATCAAGGAAAGGAGTTTTTTAATGCTTCCTTCACTGAGCTTATGAAAACAAATACCATAAAATATTACCATACATATACACACACCTAAAAGCATCTATTTGCCAACGATTTAATAGAACATTAAAAAATCGTATGTGGAAAATGTTTAGTATGCAGGGAAATCATACCTGGATTCATAACTTGAAAGATCTAGTAAATGATTACAATAATTCATATCATCGAACCATATAAATGAATCTTGTAGATGTCAACAAGCAAAATGAGGAGTTTATATTGAAAACAGCTTGTAAGATTTGCAAGGTTTTCCCTAAACACAAGTTTTCCATTGGTTAGAATAAGTAAATATAAGGGATATGAACCGAACTGGACAACCGAGGTTTTTAAAATTTCAAAATTAAAGTCTACCAGTCCAGCAACATATGAACTGGAAGACTATATGGGGGAAATGATTATCATTTTATGAACAAGAACTTCAAAAAGTGAAAGATGAAAATGCTTTCTTAGTGGAAAAAATAATCCGACGAAAAAGGATCAAGTTTTTGTAAAATGGTTATGGTTTGATGAAACACACAATTCCTGGATAGATAAACAAGTATATTAAAATAATTAAACAGCAAGAAAACATTTTTGTATCTCGTTTTATTTTTTATAACATTTAAAATAGTTTAAATTACATAATAATTTTAAATATTTATAATTTAAATTTTTCTATAATAAATGCTTTTACTATTATTAGGATCTATAATATTTACAATTTCAAAGAGATTAAATATTATCGTTGAAAAATTATCGGATAATATAAATCTTTTGTCATCCTTATAATTTAGACTTATCTTATTTGCAATTTCAGTATAAATTTTATGACCTCTACTTCTGATTACTCTCTGCTGTACATAATATGTTTTTTTTATGTTTAATGCATTCAATATACTGAGCATGTAATAATCGTTTAACTACCGACTTTTTTACTCCTTTAATCTTTTTGACGTTCTGGTCAGGGCTATTATCTTTGGCAACTAAATAAGAGTATGCTCTCGCTTCTAACTCTGCAAATGAGGTCATTATACGACCCGCACTTTCGTCTTTCATGAAACCTAGTTCTTTGTTATTGCCCCGATTTATCCCGAAATGTTTGACTCTTGGTAATTTGAGGTATCAAATCGACTAGGATTGTCTTTAATTAACCCATAAAAATCTTCTTTTGATGATATAATAAATGAATCTGTATCCATGTAGAGTATTTTTGATGATGGGCATTTTAGAGAATGAAAATTATAGAAATAGTCATACATTAACCATTTTGAAAGTTCTAGTACACGAACTCCAATGTATATGGGTTTATCATACAAAATTCTTGATTTAGTGGACTCAATGGCAGCTAAATTTTCACCAAAGATTTCAACACTGTGAAAATTATGTCTAGCTATGCGTTGTCTAAACCCTGCGGAATTTTGTCTTGAATTATAGTGTTTAATTGCGAATGCGACCTAACGTCGCTTTTCTACATTCTCCATCGTTTTACCGTAGACAGCATTAACCATTAATTTATAAAAGTTTATCTCAAACTCATTCTTAGCTAATTTTCTATGGGATGTATTTAGATAAATATAGGGTTTAAGCCAACAGGATTGCTTAAAGGATAATAAAACTCGCGATATTTTTTGTAAAATCATACATTGTTCTATGCATAACTGCAACTGTTTCAAATGTATTATATAATTCTTTTTATCAGATAAGTCACCTATCAATTTTCATTGTTTTCCGCCTGGAGGAATCTTATTTTCGGGGCAAAACTATTATGTTTATTGTGCATAGCATCAGGATATTTCAGATCTACTTCTAAGATGTATCCTACATCCCTGCAAGCAGGCATACTTAGAGTGCTGAAAGATTGAATTTCACCGTTACTTAGAAATTTGAAATTGGAATATGGAATTGGCTGGCTCATTGCACAACAATATAAATTGTTAGCATCAATGTACGCTAGATAGTTTATAGGATCTCTGGCCCTGAATCTTTCATTTAAATATTTATTATTTGCAGTAGCTATCCGTTGAGTGCATTGAGTTAACCCTCCGCGTACTGAAGTTTTTAAAAAGTTATATATATCCGGATCACTAACTAGCTCCAATTCTATCGTTGTATATTTAAGCATTGCATCCCATGAAACAGAAGGAGCAGTAACATAATTTATTGGGTCTAACTTATATATTCGTGAGCAAATACTCCTAAAGTGTTCAAATAATATATAATAATAAGTATAATAAGTATAATTTCAAATAATCTCGAATACTGCTGCAATTAAATGTTCTCCAAACCTTCTGAGAAAAGTTATGGTCTTCTAAACTACACTCCTCATCACTCAGTGAGTTGGAAAAAAATTCTCTCGAGGGTAGTTGGAGATCGTCAAATTTGTTAAAGCTATCTAAATATTCGTATGGAAATACTCCTTTTCGCCTTAACATATCAAAATTTCCCCCTTGATACTTGTTTTTTTTTATATTTTAAAATCTGATGGATCCATATAACTAGCAAGTTTTTCTAAGCTCGAATTTAAAAATCTATATTCAAATAGATATATATCTTATATCTATATATCTTATTTTATAATGCTGTTCTTTTGAAATATCAATCTGAACAATTTGAGTTAGCGCAATGTATAACTCTTTGTTACACGGTATGGGGTTAAGTTCATCTTTTATTGTGGTTACAAATAAATTAATATCATAACGAGACAAGTTATGAAAAACTACCGGAAAAAAGGATCGCTTAGTTTAAATGTTTGCTTACAAACCTTATGAATAGGACCTACATATTGACCTGTGAATTGGTTAAAAAACTTCTCCCGGTCGTCAGTCGAAATGGGATCATCACAGGCATAGCACTCTCCATGTTCCTGATAGTCCTCATGCCAAATGTTGAACTCGTAGATTGGTTTTTAGCGGAATTCCAGTACTTCTCATAAAGTCCCTTGGTTTTCGATCGAAGCATTTGGCAAAATTTATCGATACAATCTGGTCCTGAAATAGCGTAAATCTTAATGTTTAACAGTTTTAAAACCTTTAGATTGTGATAATATTTACCTTCATATGTCCACATCTCATTTAAATGATGATTATATTCATGTACAACATAAAATGACACTGCACATGCCGTATGGTTCTGAGCCATAGTGGTAGATGATTTTAAGGGATCATTCAGATTTCTATGAAAACTTTCCAATACAGCCTCGATATCAGAATAAATGACCACAGGGGGAGATAGTTTTTTGATGAAACTTGTAAAAACCGTTTTGGTATTTGGAGTAGGATATTGGGCAGCAACTTTTCCGCACTCTTTATTGTCATGGGTGGTATTTGTGGTAGTATAAAATTGTGAACAATTTTCACAAAAATATGCCGAGGAATGGGAATTATTATGTTGAGAATAACATAATTTTTTCATGCACGTTATATAGGCATAATGCATCATTTGCAAAGAGTCATTATTAATCCCTAATAGGTTGATGTGATGTCCTCGAACTGCTTTAGTCCTCACTGTTGGTCCTACAACGTTTTTTCCATTGTCATCGATTTCATACACATTTATGCTAATACTAGCATTGGATGATTCGAATCTCTTTATTCCTTTGTTTGTGATTGGAAACTCAATACCATATAAATCCAGTCTCACTCCTTCATAGCAAATTATGTCTTGCCTGATGTCTATCATTCGATAGTATGAAGGGTTTGTTAAGTAATCTCGTGCTTTTTTTTTTTGGTTTGCTGTTGCGAATGTAGTGCTCAAGTACCGTCTATATGCCAATGATGCTAAAATTTACCACTTGAAGCAATAATCATCTTCATTTTTAACATTTATTAATGCATTTTGAGATTTTTTTTTATTGGGAGCTGGTATAAATCTATTTACAGCGATATGTTCCAATTTAATAATTGTCAGCTCAAAATATTCAAATTTTTTTATTGCCCAACCTGAATCCTTCTCCTTGAATTCACTACTTAGAGTGACTAAAAGGTCAAGGGCATCATTCAGATGTTCATCAATCTCCTCATTTGCATATATAGGCTTATATGATGTTACGAAATGCTTCATGGTTTCCGTTAAGGTTTCATCATCCGTTTGTTTGACATACAGTCCATATACTTTTAAGTTGAACTTCACCGACCCGTACTCACTCATACAGTAACGCACTAATTTGGTTAAGTCCGCTTTGCAATCATTATACAATTATTTTAAAGCGAGCCGGTCACTTTTATCAGAGCGAACACGATATGATTTTAAAGGAAATCGCGACTCTGTTGAAATTACAATAACATTTTGATTATCCTCGAGTTACGCTGCTGTTGCATTCTTATGTTTTTCTGACAGTATATGACGCATTTCCCTAAACGGCAGGTACCTTTCGCCGCAAGTTGTACAGGTGATATTGGCTTTTTCCAGAGAAGTCTCCAATCTAGGACGTTTTGATGCGCCTGACGTTGATGCTTCTTGATAGCTTGACCCTTTGGTCATAAGTACTTCAAAAGCATTTATACGATCCGAGCATTCCTCATAATGAGCATACCATTCTGTTAATTCAAAGGACTTTGAGCACTGATCACACACAATTTTAGATGCCATTTTAGTTTTTAGTTTTTTTTTGTCACTAACCACTTGCAACCACTTTCACAATTAGAAGAGGACTAAGGGATTTGGACCTCCATGAGGTTCTATTTATCTGGCAGGCACTTGACCGTTGAATGAAAAAGGTTCTGTTATCTTTTCCAAACCTGTTTCAAAAACCTCCGTGTGTAATAATATGATGTGAAATTCAACCAATACATTCAATAGTACCGGCATTCTACCTAAAATCTACTTATTCTTTTTGTGTAATCCTCCCTTAGAAAAAACGATGTTGGAAACGAATCCTATGAGTCTCTTGGTGGAGTGAAATTTCACCAATCAAAGTAAAAAAAAAAACTAGCCATTTATATTTATATTTATTATATATTATTTGTAGAAAAATACATAAATTAATTGTATTAAACATAAATAAGAATATTATTAATTTTTAAATATTAATTCGGCATTATCTTCGTCGCGAAGAAGTTCCTGGAATCGTTTTCTGTCCCCTTCGTCATTATCATCGACCAAAATAATTTCTAGGTCATCCATCTTCGTTTAGAATCCACTAGTTTATGAGAAGGCTTGTAGCTGTGAGTAGCTATTATATGGGTATGTAACTATAGGACAGTGTTAGGTATACGCACAGACAAAAGAAATGATAACAAAAGTAAACGAACAGTCAAGGGGCTAGGAGGACCTTTTACAGAAAAAACCATAAAACCAAAAAACCAAAAGAGATAAACGATCCCAAAATAAAATAGTGCCGCAGATTCATTTGAAAGGGACTGGACGAAACACTTGCTTGAGGGACGTTTGAATCGTTTAGTGCCGCAGATTCATTCGAAAGGGACGGGACGAAACACTTGCTTGAGGGATGTTTGAATCGTTGCAGGGAACCAATCACATAAGCAGAGAGAGGGATAGTTGTTTGATGGGTGCTGTCCAGGATTATTGATCATGGATTTTTTGACAAAGTTAGTTCTCATCTTGTCCGCTAGGGGGCGCCACAAAAGTAGTAAGGTTATAGGACAGTGGTACTCGATTAAATTCTCACAAGGGGGGGCGCCACGTCGGAGAAAGTGGTTTATGAACTAGATATTCGAGTAAATTCTCACTACTTGGCGCTACTGTTGCCTGCTATGGGATATTCTGCTTAGCAAGGATCCTTTACAGGTGTGTGTATGGGATATGATCTAGGTGCTCATTTAACCAAAAATGTTTTTAGTGTCCACCATTAACATTCCTATTAAGAAATAAATTCTTATAGGATCTGTTACTTACAGGATCATGCTAAAACACATACTTTTAAGACATTTTTTAACATTACTTTGTGAATATATGTAAATGCTTCCAGGATCTACAAATAATATATAATAAATACAATATAAATTTAGAACAATATTTATTTTCAATGGCTAGTTTTTTTTTTTACTTTGATTGGTGAAATTTCACTCCACCAAGAGACTCATAGGATTCGTTTCCAACATCGTTTTTTCTAAGGGAGGATTACACAAAAAGAATAAGTAGATTTTAGGTAGAATGCCGGTACTATTGAATGTATTGGTTGAATTTCACATCATATTATTACACACGGAGGTTTTTGAAACAGGTTTGGAAAAGATAACAGAACCTTTTTCATTCAACGGTCAAGTGCCTGCCAGATAAATAGAACCTCATGGAGGTCCAAATCCCTTAGTCCTCTTCTAATTGTGAAAGTGGTTGCAAGTGGTTAGTGACAAAAAAAAACTAAAAACTAAAATGGCATCTAAAATTGTGTGTGATCAGTGCTCAAAGTCCTTTGAATTAACAGAATGGTATGCTCATTATGAGGAATGCTCGGATCGTATAAATGCTTTTGAAGTACTTATGACCAAAGGGTCAAGCTATCAAGAAGCATCAACGTCAGGCGCATCAAAACGTCCTAGATTGGAGACTTCTCTGGAAAAAGCCAATATCACCTGTACAACTTGCGGCGAAAGGTACCTGCCGTTTAGGGAAATGCGTCATATACTGTCAGAAAAACATAAGAATGCAACAGCAGCGTAACTCGAGGATAATCAAAATGTTATTGTAATTTCAACAGAGTCGCGATTTCCTTTAAAATCATATCGTGTTCGCTCTGATAAAAGTGACCGGCTCGCTTTAAAATAATTGTATAATGATTGCAAAGCGGACTTAACCAAATTAGTGCGTTACTGTATGAGTGAGTACGGGTCGGTGAAGTTCAACTTAAAAGTATATGGACTGTATGTCAAACAAACGGATGATGAAACCTTAACGGAAACCATGAAGCATTTCGTAACATCATATAAGCCTATATATGCAAATGAGGAGATTGATGAACATCTGAATGATGCCCTTGACCTTTTAGTCACTCTAAGTAGTGAATTCAAGGAGAAGGATTCAGGTTGGGCAATAAAAAAATTTGAATATTTTGAGCTGACAATTATTAAATTGGAACATATCGCTGTAAATAGATTTATACCAGCTCCCAATAAAAAAAAATCTCAAAATGCATTAATAAATGTTAAAAATGAAGATGATTATTGCTTCAAGTGGTAAATTTTAGCATCATTGGCATATAGACGGTACTTGAGCACTACATTCGCAACAGCAAACCAAAAAAAAAAAGCACGAGATTACTTAACAAACCCTTCATACTATCGAATGATAGACATCAGGCAAGACATAATTTGCTATGAAGGAGTGAGACTGGATTTATATGGTATTGAGTTTCCAATCACAAACAAAGGAATAAAGAGATTCGAATCATCCAATGCTAGTATTAGCATAAATGTGTATGAAATCGATGACAATGGAAAAAACGTTGTAGGACCAACAGTGAGGACTAAAGCAGTTCGAGGACATCACATCAACCTATTAGGGATTAATAATGACTCTTTGCAAATGATGCATTATGCCTATATAACGTGCATGAAAAAATTATGTTATTCTCAACATAATAATTCCCATTCCTCGGCATATTTTTGTGAAAATTGTTCACAATTTTATACTACCACAAATACCACCCATGACAATAAAGAGTGCGGAAAAGTTGCTGCCCAATATCCTACTCCAAATACCAAAACGGTTTTTACAAGTTTCATCAAAAAACTATCTCCCCCTGTGGTCATTTATTCTGATATCGAGGCTGTATTGGAAAGTTTTCATAGAAATCTGAATGATCCCTTAAAATCATCTACCACTATGGCTCAGAACCATACGGCATGTGCAGTGTCATTTTATGTTGTACATGAATATAATCATCATTTAAATGAGATGTGGACATATGAAGGTAAATATTATCACAATCTAAAGGTTTTAAAACTGTTAAACATTAAGATTTACGCTATTTCAGGACCAGATTGTATCGATAAATTTTGCCAAATGCTTCGATCGAAAACCAAGGGACTTTATGAGAAGTACTGGAATTCCGCTAAAAACCAATCTACGAGTTCAACATTTGGCATGAGGACTATCAGGAACATGGAGAGTGCTATGCCTGTGATGATCCCATTTCGACTGACGACCGGGAGAAGTTTTTTAACCAATTCACAGGTCAATATGTAGGTCCTATTCATAAGGTTTGTAAGCAAACATTTAAACTAAGCGATCCTTTTTTCCGGTAGTTTTTCATAACTTGTCTCGTTATGATATTAATTTATTTGTAACCACAATAAAAGATGAACTTAACCCCATACCGTGTAACAAAGAGTTATACATTGCGCTAACTCAAATTGTTCAGATTGATATTTCAAAAGAACAGCATTATAAAATAAGATATATAGATATAAGATATATATCTATTTGAATATAGATTTTTAAATTCGAGCTTAGAAAAACTTGCTAGTTATATGGATCCATCAGATTTTAAAATATAAAAAAAAACAAGTATCAAGGGGGAAAGTTTGATATGTTAAGGCGAAAAGGAGTATTTCCATACGAATATTTAGATAGCTTTAACAAATTTGACGATCTCCAACTACCCTCGAGAGAATTTTTTTCCAACTCACTGAGTGATGAGGAGTGTAGTTTAGAAGACCATAACTTTGCTCAGAAGGTTTGGAGAACATTTAATTGCAGCAGTATTCGAGATTATTTGAAATTATACTTATTATACTTATTATTATATATTATTTGAACACTTTAGGAGTGTTTGCTTTGCAGTATTTGCTCACGAATATATAAGTTAGACCCAATAAATTATGTTACTGCTCCTTCTGTTTCATGGGATGCAATGCTTAAATATACAACGATAGAATTGGAGCTAGTTAGTGATCCGGATATATATAACTTTTTAAAAACTTCAGTACGCGGAGGGTTAACTCAATGCACTCAACGGATAGCTACTGCAAATAATAAATATTTAAATGAAAGATTCAGGGCCAGAGATCCTATAAACTATCTAGCGTACATTGATGCTAACAATTTATATTGTTGTGCAATGAGCCAGCCAATTCCATATTCCAATTTCAAATTTCTAAGTAACGGTGAAATTCAATCTTTCAGCACTCTAAGTATGCCTGCTTGCAGGGATGTAGGATACATCTTAGAAGTAGATCTGCAATATCCTGATGCTATGCACAATAAACATAATAGTTTTGCCCCGAAAATAAGATTCCTCCAGGCGGAAAACAATGAAAATTGATAGGTGACTTATCTGATAAAAAGAATTATATAATACATTTGAAACAGTTGCAGTTATGCATAGAACAATGTATTATTTTACAAAAAATATCGCGAGTTTTATTATCCTTTAAGCAATCCTGTTGGCTTAAACCCTATATTTATCTAAATACATCCCATAGAAAATTAGCTAAGAATGAGTTTGAGATAAACTTTTATAAATTAATGGTTAATGCTGTCTACGGTAAAACGATGGAGAATGTAGAAAAGCGACGTTAGGTCGCATTCGCAATTAAACACTATAATTCAAGACAAAATTCCGCAGGGTTTAGACAACGCATAGCTAGACATAATTTTCACAGTGTTGAAATCTTTGGTGAAAATTTAGCTGCCATTGAGTCCACTAAATCAAGAATTTTGTATGATAAACCCATATACATTGGAGTTCGTGTACTAGAACTTTCAAAATGGTTAATGTATGACTATTTCTATAATTTTCATTCTCTAAAATGCCCATCATCAAAAATACTCTACATGGATACAGATTCATTTATTATATCATCAAAAGAAGATTTTTATGGGTTAATTAAAGACAATCCTAGTCGATTTGATACCTCAAATTACCAAGAGTCAAACATTTCGGGATAAATCGGGGCAATAACAAAGAACTAGGTTTCATGAAAGACGAAAGTGCGGGTCGTATAATGACCTCATTTGCAGAGTTAGAAGCGAGAGCATACTCTTATTTAGTTGCCAAAGATAATAGCCCTGACCAGAACGTCAAAAAGATTAAAGGAGTAAAAAAGTCGGTAGTTAAACGATTATTACATGCTCAGTATATTGAATGCATTAAACATAAAAAAAACATATTATGTACAGCAGAGAGTAATCAGAAGTAGAGGTCATAAAATTTATACTGAAATTGCAAATAAGATAAGTCTAAATTATAAGGATGACAAAAGATTTATATTATCCGATAATTTTTCAACGATAATATTTAATCTCTTTGAAATTGTAAATATTATAGATCCTAATAATAGTAAAAGCATTTATTATAGAAAAATTTAAATTATAAATATTTAAAATTATTATGTAATTTAAACTATTTTAAATGTTATAAAAAATAAAACGAGATACAAAAATGTTTTCTTGCTGTTTAATTATTTTAATATACTTGTTTATCTATCCAGGAATTGTGTGTTTCATCAAACCATAACCATTTTACAAAAACTTGATCCTTTTTCGTCGGATTATTTTTTCCACTAAGAAAGCATTTTCATCTTTCACTTTTTGAAGTTCTTGTTCATAAAATGATAATCATTTCCCCCATATAGTCTTCCAGTTCATATGTTGCTGGACTGGTAGACTTTAATTTTGAAATTTTAAAAACCTCGGTTGTCCAGTTCGGTTCATATCCCTTATATTTACTTATTCTAACCAATGGAAAACTTGTGTTTAGGGAAAACCTTGCAAATCTTACAAGCTGTTTTCAATATAAACTCCTCATTTTGCTTGTTGACATCTACAAGATTCATTTATATGGTTCGATGATATGAATTATTGTAATCATTTACTAGATCTTTCAAGTTATGAATCCAGGTATGATTTCCCTGCATACTAAACATTTTCCACATACGATTTTTTAATGTTCTATTAAATCGTTGGCAAATAGATGCTTTTAGGTGTGTGTATATGTATGGTAATATTTTATGGTATTTGTTTTCATAAGCTCAGTGAAGGAAGCATTAAAAAACTCCTTTCCTTGATCAGATTGAATATTTTTAGGTTTATGGTTAGATAGTTTTAATATTTTCTTCATTGCTGATAGCACATCTAATGCTTTTTTCGACTTAACGGGAACTGCATATGCATACTTTGATAATGTATCAATCACGGTTAGCAAATATCTAAATAATTCGTTTCTTTTCCTTACAATTGGGTATCATTTTAACTAAGTCGATTTGCCAAGTATCATTAATTCCCATTACGTTTACGTCGGATAAAGTTTTTTCTGGCAGGCTTATGTATTTCATTCACAACTTGTTGGTTACTCATTTTTATTTGTATTTTTTATTATTGTTTCTGGATGATTGCGTATTCAAAAAATTTTGATTATACTCAAGAACATCGCGTTTTACTTGAATATATATTCAAAGCATAAACGCGTTAAATCTATTTGAACATTTTTATCATAAGCACCGTCTAAGTCAGAAAGTTTAATATCAAATTTTAGTAGAGCAGCACAATTAGGAATAATATTATTATAGTACAGGAATGTAATTTGTTGCTTAAGTATCGTATTCCAACATAAAAATTTTGTAAAAAACATACCTAATCTTAAAAATGAACTGCAAGAGTCGCCATCAAATTCAATCTTATTTCCAAAATGATTTATTGTAAAAATATACTGCTTATCGAATTTTCTGAATCTAAAATTACATTTAATAGTGCTCAATAGGGGATGATCTATAATTGTATAAGGAATCAAGAAATCATACTGATCAAGTTTTAATTGAATATACTCCTTGTAGGTAATCAACTGTATCCATTCATCTTTGTCTAGTCCAATGAAATTGTTTTTGCTTTGTTGCATCCAGATCATTGGTGTGAATTTTCTTGTAGTTGAAAACCCGCATTTTAGTTTTAAATTATGTACTACAGAATATTCGACCCCGAAAATGACTTCGTGGTCTTGCTTCTTTCTGGTGGACCAAATTCTTTTTGATTGCTGCGTGTCCATTCGGGTTGAATGATTTTTTTAACTAAGAACTCTTGTGGAATTGGGCGGTATATAAATGGGATGGATAGCCCTGACTGATTCAGTTTCTTACAAAATCTTAAGCCGACATGAACTCGATCGACAGGAATTCAAACGTGATAGTTTATTTTCAATATATCTTTGGGAATAATAAACAACTTTTTATTAAAGACATGGTGTTTATGCCAACCGGAACAGTAACACCAAACTTCTTTCATTTCAAACCACCATATCATCTAAATGAATTGGATCATGAAATGATTAAACAGCAGAACATGCACCGTCAGACCATAAATAGTTTGGACTGGTCAGATGGTGAAATATCGTATTTAAGTTTAGGTGAAATACTAATCAGACTTATCTCCGTAATAGTACGTGGTGGAATTAAGAAAAGGTTCTTGTCTAAGTATTTAACAAATAACATTATTGATATTGATATAGGAAAAAGTCTGACCTTATTTCCAAATTATTTTACCAACTGTAGAATTCACAAAAAAGTTCCTCTTAGATGTGCACTAAATAATGTATTCAAGCTTTTTGTTATCTTGGAAAATTTGAACTATGATGTAAACTGTAATGGTGAAACTTATGTATAGAATATAAAATCCCAGTATGGATTAAGCGCTTGCATAAAGTAGTTGTTTAAAATGGATTCCTTTAAGCGTCTGTTTGGAAGTGATCAACGCAAAAGAGGATACACAGAAGTTGTTTACTGCAATTATTGCGGTTCTGATACTCATTACGAAAAGAACTGTCACAAAAAACGCGATCAGGAGAAACCAGAATAAATGGTTTTAAAGGATAGAAAATATTATATAAATTTTCAATAATTAAAACTTATGAAAAAAAAAACATCAGCTATGTTTAAACAATTTATACATCCTTTTACAATGCTAATTTGTGGTCCTTCAGGGTCTGGAAAGACAACGTTTTTATAAAATTTAATAAACAAAAGGAATGAAATGCTAAGTATTTCAATTGATCGAATACTGTGGTGTTATGGTGACGAGCACGCTAAGCCAAATTTCAATAACATCGAATACTATAAAGGAAGTCCTGAAACAATTGAAAATGAAGCTAATGAACCCATTCTTTTAATATTAGTAACTTGATGATGGGTGGATTTAATAAAAATGTATTCGAGCTTTTCACGAGAGGATCTCACCACAGGAACTTATCTGTAATAGTAGTTACACAAAACATATTTCATAAATCATCACATACGCGAGATATTTCTCTAAACACAAAATACATCGTTGCATTCAAAAACCCCAGAGATAAACTGCAATTTCAATGCTTGGCAAGACAAATTTATCCTGAGAACTCTCAGGAACTAAAGGGCCAACCACAAACTTTGAAATGCAATTATAGGTAATTGTGATATTGAGTTATTGAAAGCATTAGTGGAAATAGTGTTGAACACATTACATGGAAATCATAAGATATCAAAATCTCAACTATATGCTCTCAAAAAGTATAAAAATGCATTAGGTTATATTTCATGCCCAAAATTTCATTCATTTCCAAAAGAAATGTTCTCATTTAAAAGAGAACAAATTCGAATCAGTTCATTGCTTTCGGGGATTTTTGGAAAAATATTAAATTATGCTTAGAAATATGCATCAATTAAGCAAAGTAATTTGAATGCGTCCGAATGCTTATTAAAAACTAATAAAAGGTGAAAATGAAAACGATTTAATTAATATAACATTTTTACCTATTTTAAATGATAAGAAAACTAGTGACTATATTGAATGGATCAAAATACGTCCAGAATTGTGTTACTATCAAAATAAAAAAAGAAATAAGACAATGGATGTACGACCTAGTCTGAAAACATCACATCCATCATCTAAAAAAATTGGAACACAAACACAAGACGACTCAGTCGGATTTGATGTAATGCCCACAACTGATATTCTTTACAATAAAAATAATGTTCAGCCAAAAAAGGATTTCTCAATAGATAGTGAGTCACATGATTTACCTAATCTCAGCGACGATGAAGATTTAAATCCTGAAAATACTTTTAAGTCAACGCATAATAAACGAAACGTAAACGACACTTCATTTTTAGAGACTACATTTTTAGACACTCTAGTATCAAAAATACAAGCAGTGTCTAAAGTAAAGCTTACCGATAAGCAGCAAAAACTAAGAGCAAAACTTAAGAGGGATAAAAAAGAACCAAAACCATTACAAGACTTGAAATATGTAAGCGGACGGGAAAAGTTGAGTAGATCTGTTAGAAACAGAGAACCTTTGCAAATTGGAAAAAAAAAAACAAAATTAATTGGGTTCCCTACAATTAATAAACGGTGAAGAACATAAAACAAAAAATGACATTTACAACACAGTTTTTCGTTACATTACTCAGTAATGATTCGTTAAATGTCTTTCATGATAACGTTAAGTGTGCATTTAAAAACATTGTAAATATTCCTGAAAACATGAATGACGAATGTGAAGTTGGAATCACAGACTTATATCTTAATAAATATACACCAGTCAATCATAATATTTCTTCGATTATATGTACAGAAACAACAGAGTTCGTTATTAGCTTAGTAAATGGTGAAACATTTAGATATGAAAATGAAACATTTAAGTCTGAAGTTTTTGAAACTGGATTGATTTTGGTTTACACTGACATTATTAAACCAAGATGTGTTGGAAACAAGAGACCCCGATGTCTTAGAGTATTATATTTCAATGGAAAAGAGCAACTCATACAATTCAAAAATATTGAATATTATCCTATTGAAATATGGTCACCAAAGGAAATTTCAAAACTAATTACTGATTCCAAAAGATATAAAGTACCATTAGAATCTTCTACAGTTCCAATACTTATTACTCTACACTTCAGAAAACGAATCGAAATGCTTTAAATAAAACTGTACAAATCTAAATTAGTTCATAGTAGAAATAGTCATCATGACGAGATCTTATCAACAATATTATTTAAATCAATGTGGCGGTGGGTTAAATCATATAGAAAGTCTACATGTGACACTCAGAGTTATCCAAAAGGGTAGAGGAATTGGACATTTTTTAGTGGCCTTTTTAATTATATAAAACCACTCTTCCTTTCGGGGATAAATGCTATTAAAAATCAAGCCTCTGAAACTGGAAAGGCTGTAATGAAAGAGTTTGGTCGAAAACCTTTAAGAAACATCCAAGAACAAAGCAATATTTCATTTCAAAATCGGTCAAAATAAAGCAATAAATAAATTACACGATTAAAAAATGGTGAAGGTTAAAAGAATAAAAAGAGGTCTAGGAAAAAACGAACTCATTTATCATCTAAAGAAGGACGCAAACATACGCAGTCGAGAGCAATAAAGAAAAAATCATCCAATAAATTAAAATAAAATATATTTTTAGGAAATCACAACGACCACCCATATTGAATGTGTGAAAAGCGAATTGGATCTGATTGAACCAAATCCCACACAAAGCTCTATTCTGAGAACTGAAGAAGTTTCATACAACCCCATAGCATAGTTGAAAAATGCTTCTTCAATTGAATTCGTGTGCTTAGGAAATGGTGAAACATATCGAGACCTGTCAAGTGTGTACTTAAGACTTTTTGTACATCTAAGAAAAAATGATAATGGTGTCATTGAAGGAAGCAATGTTGGAGTAGTGAATAATATTTTGCATTCAATGTTCAGAAGTTCATCAGTCAATTTAAATAATATATTGGTTTCTCTTAGCGATAATAACTATCATTATAGATCGTATTTGCAAACGATTTTAAACTATGGTAGTGATGCCAGTGAAAGTAACTTAGCTACTCAAGGGTATTATCCTAATTATGGAAAATTAATATCTGGTCGATATGTTAAGACCGATGGGGACATTCTGCTCAAAACTATATTTCAAAACATTAATAAGGTTGAGCTGTTCGGAAAAGTTCATGGAGATATATTTAATCAGCCAAAATTACTCATAAATAATGTTGATTTGAGGATAACTTTTAACATTGAAAAAACAGCATTCTATTTGATAACTACTAATAACTATTAATCCAAGCATTTTATTGGCCCATCATCATGTTTTACAAACTAAAAGTGTCATTTATCCATACATCAAAGTTCAAGTAAAATCATTTACAATATATCCCGGAAATAATACGCTATCAATTGACAACGCAGTTATTGGACAGCTTCCTAATTTCTTAGCTTTTTGCATGGTAAAAAACAAATCATATTCAGGAAATCGATCATTAAATCCCTTCAACTTTGAGCATTTCAAAATCTAACGCTCAAATCATTAGATCTAATCTAATGGTAAATGGAGTGCAAGTACCATCGCAGGCACTTGAATTTGATTTCTCGAATTCTGAAAATGCTCAAAGCTCTGGAGGATATAATATGTTATTCAGATCAAGTGGTATAAGACATTATGATCAAGGCTTGCAAATCACAAAGGAAATGTTTGATAAAAACAGTTTTATATTAGCATTTGATTTAACTGTAGATCATCATAATTCAACTGTATGCTCAAATTTGATTTCTCAAGGATCCATCCGAATTGAAGGACGTTTTTCTGAGCGTCTTACAGAAGCAGTTACTTGTCTGGTGTACTGTGAATATGACTCAATGATTGATATTGATAAACATCGAAATATACGTGTTCTTCTGTAAAAATGAATACATGGCAAATCGATAATTTGCTTTAAAAGCATTCAAAAACAAAAACAATTTTTAAAGGAGTTTATCCCTCTGATAGGCTCCCAAAAATAATTTCTACATATCCTGCTTTAATTATAGCTAACACAGATTCTTCAAACCGTCCAGGAAAGCATTGGGTTGCATTTTACTTTGATAATAAGCATTCAGCTGAATTTTTTGACTCGTATGGTCAATATCCTCAGAAGAACGAATTTTTAAAATTATTAAGGAATAATTCATTAAAGTTTACATTCAATAAAAAACTACTTCAAGGATATTTTTCAAGTACATGTGGTCATTACTGTATCCTATATGGAATTTTTAAAAGCAAAAAAAAAGCCTTAATTTTATTTTAAGCAATTTAAGAAAAGCGACTTTAATTATAATGATAAGCTTATAATGAAAATGTTTAAAAAATTTGTTTAAAAGTAAAAATAAAAAAACAACGCATTTATATTTTCAAGTAAAAATTGTTTTTTTTTTTAGTGGGATTTATTCTGTTATTTAATCAATAATATTTAAGCATGAGGTCTATAGCTTGGGCTGTCTTTGCCGGTGACGTATGTCAAAGGCATGTCTCAGGTCCATCGGTAGCATCGTCGTCGCTCCAGGGGCACAGCTTATAGTGAAACCCGAACTTGAGTATTTGAGCTCCTTTTCCTCCAGATCCTCCAAAATAACCATGAGGTTTTCCACGATTTTCAAATGCTTATCGAAAATCATCTCTTCGAATTGCTATACCATTTACCATATACCGTCTATACCATTTATCTCTTTCTAACTCCCAAATGTATTTATGTTTTAACCTGTTTTCTTATGTTTTATGTACATAAATATCTAGTTGTCTCTTTTCTCTTATGTATAAGAGAGGCAATCCCTTGAATTCTTAATTTATTCTTTACATACAAATTGGAAATGGGGAGTGCTATATCTAGTCATCTCTTTTCTTTATATATAAGATGTGAAATTCCATGCTCCTTTAGCATCTAAAGGGTGTTTCTGTGAAAAATTTAGTCACATAACTTTTAGGTAAAAATATCCAAAGCGGCTCATTGTCCTTATCACTTAAATAAAGGACTTACCTTTGTTCCAAATTATGTTTTTTTAAGTTTACATCCATTGATCTTGTACGCAAATCCTATACATAGATCTTCAACCTTGGTGTATCCAATCGGTGGTTTTATCTCGTTAAGTGTTTCTAGGAACGCATATGCATGTACATGTCTAATAAAGTTTTGTTTATCCTTTTATATATAAAAAATACAAAGAGCTTACATACCATTATAAAAATGAAACTATTCAAACTACACAATGTTTTATACTAAATTATTTAATCATGATTACATGATCTTTTATACTCTAATTCGTCTTTTCTTCTAAAATGAGATCTATGCTGATTGGTTGTTGCGTTGGGTATATAGTTGTAATCATGTAAAATCCAGACATGAGAAAAGGATTTCAAATATTCTATTTTTTGTCTTTATATACATACATACATACATGTATACGTATGTACATAAACCATTCAAATGAAAACACTATATATATATATAAAAATGGACCGTGTGCTATGTTTTTTACATTTAACATATGCTCATACATAACTCGAAACCCCATATAAGAACATCTACTTCTTAAGATACGTTAATTCATTTGCTATTCGAAATGAGTGAGCTTTATTGCGAGTTGTGTTATATGAAAAGAAGTTTTGGGTCCCGCAATGGACTGAAACATCACGATTTTAAAATTCATAACTTCAGTTATCAAAAATCAAAATCATCTTTTTACCAATGTTACTCATGTCCCGGCGCTATACAGTTTTGGCTTAGATTTGACCTCAGTATGCATGTTTTATTAAAGCATAACGAATATTTAAAACAATTACACAATAAATGAAATATTAAGAAATAAAATAAATATGTACATTTCACTTGACTTTTCATGATGTTTTAATATGATGTGAAATTCAACCAATAAATACATTCAATAGTACCTGCATTCTACCTAAAATCTACTTATTCTTTTTGTGTAATTCTCCCTTAGAAAAACCAAGTAAGAAACGCATCCTATGAGTCTCTGTGGAGTGAAACCAAAGTAAAAAAAAAAATACCCATTGAAAATAAATATTGTTTTAAATTTATATTGTATTTATTACATATTATGTGTAGAAAAATACATCAATTAATTGTATTAAACATAAATAAGAATATTATTAAAATTATGTCTCGGCTCTTTCTACCGCAGCTATTAATTCGATATTATCTTTGTCGCGAAGAAGTTCCTCGAATCGTTCATTATCTTTGTCATCTTTTGTCGTTATAATTACCTTCGTCATTATCATCGACCAAATCGAATATACTGTCATCATCCGTGAAGTTGAATGTTTGAATTTCGTCAATCGGAGCGGCAGTCAATAGGTCATCGAGACTATCATCCCACATAATATCACTTAAGACGTTCCATTGAATTATATATTCTTGCGTTTTAATTCCGAATATCAGCGAAAGGACCACGGACTCGGCCTGGGTGTCCAGATCTATAGTTGTCTCAGGTTGCGAGTTTATAAAAATAATTTCGAGGTCATCCATCTTCGTTTAGAATCCACTAGCTTATGAGAAGGCTTGTAGCTGTGAGTAGCTATTATATGGCATGTAACTAGAGGACAGTGTTAGGCATACGCAGAGACAAAAGAATCGAAAACGAAAGTAAACGAACAGTCAACGGGCTAGAAGGACCTTTTACAGAAAAAACCATTAGCACCACAAAACCATAAAACCAAAAGAAATAAACGATCCCAAAATAAAATAGTGCCGCAGATTCATTTGAAAGGGACGGGATGAAACACTTGCTTGAGGGATGTTTGAATCGGTGCAGGGAACCAATCACATAAGCAGAGAGAGGGATAGTTGTTTGATGGGTGCTGTCCAGGATTATTGATCATGGATTTTTTGACAAAGTTAGTTCACATCTTGTCCGCTAGAGGGAGCCACAAAAGCAGTAAGGATATAGGGACTTGCTCATATAATAGCCACTCACACCCGCCCAAGCTCTGTTGTTCGGAAAGCACAAATGCAGTAATTAAAATGTTCTGCATCTCAATGCAGACCAAAGATTTCCTCTAATGAGTCGACGGACCCGAAGGGCATGGGAATTGTGTATCCAGAGAAAGCGATGGAAAGGTACATTACATATACTTAAGTTATATACTTAACATACTTAAGTGTGAGTCTGACACACTTAGGGCGGCCTCGGCCCGTTGTGATACCGCAGGAGAATCTTTCCTATTTCCACAATGTGAGACATGGAGTCAACAGTTATCCCCCCTGTTGCGTATATAAGGCGTGCTATCTTTCTGGGATAGATTGTAGATATTTCTAAAATATCAGTTAAAAAGGGTGTGCCCAAGTGCATTAGCCGCGTTCTGTTAAGGGCCTGGCATTAGCGGAACAGGTGTTCGACTGTTTCCTCCCATTCCTCGTCGGTACAGCTGTGATATAAATCATTGTACTCATGAGGCACCCAGCCTGTTAATATGGGCGATTACACTACTCGGCACGATTTGCCGCTTCAGACCAGACTAACTTTTTCTGAAAGATGTGGTGCTTAGAAATGGTTTGACAAAATTATATATATTTTTGTTGTACATCTGGTTGAAATGAGCTCAACTTTCCATAAAGCTGTAAACGCATGTATAATGTATACTTTGTGGTCTTAACTTACCAATTGAAAAATATTAAGCTTTCAAATGCAAAAATGTTGATTTTTGTGAGGTATTTTTTACGAAGTTTTAACTTTAAAAAGCTAGCTAATTAGCTAAGGTTTTTTTCGAATCTGAAGACAGAAATTCTCTAACAGTGGGCGCGCAACCCTCCAAAAGTTTTTTTTGGGTTGGTTGAACAATTATAGCTCATCCGTCTCTCCATAGTGGATACAGGATCTCATTTTTTTCGACTTTTTCTGAGTTTTTAAAGCCAAAATTTCCTAAAAAATACTTTACAAAAATAATACTTTACTTTCTGCTATAGAAAAAGAACCATAATCCTTTAAAAAAGAAAAAGTCGGTTTGGTTCGAAGCGGAAAAAATTTATCGGTGTTGTCGAGTAGTGCTGTTAGCCAGTGCACTGGTTACACTGCAGTGTCTCGAAAGGGAGCGTATGACAGCGATGCATCTATTCCTGCTAAACTTGCGCAGCTCGGCGGTGCGCTTCCTGTTTACGGTGCGACATTGTGGAAATAGTTGCCTTCTACTATCGGTTAGTCCCCCGAATCGCTTCTTTAGAATGAGCTTACATTGGCATACAAATATCCTCCTTGTCTTTAAAAAGGGTAACTGAAGTACCAAGTACTTGTACTTAGCTTCAGCAAAGATCGATGGCCAGAACTTCCTATTGATGGCATGCCCACAACAACATATGTATTTTAATCTGTTCACTTCCAGGTACTGCGTGGAGTTCGAGGTTATCAAGGCGTCGAAGGCTTGCCACAAGTTGACGCCCTACAACCTGATGCTGGAGGGTAAGTGGGTGACCATATGGGGGAAGCAACAACTCATAAGTTCTGTCAAACGTCCAGGTGATCGAATAACTGTGCGCTGCGATCTCGGGGCCCTCATCCAGGATGGTGCAAGCGGCTCCAGCACTACTGCAGTCAGATCTGCGATCCCCACTGCTTCATCCACGACCACTGGGCCCTACAAGGAGGAGGACGGTTCCAGTGCGGGGGAGAGCGAGGATAACAGCAGCAGCAGTAATGACGAAGACGACAAAAACAACAACGAGGAGGGGGAAATGGCGGTTGAAAATGCCCAGAATATGCTCGATCCAGGTAGCAATGAGAACTACGAGAGGGAGCACCACCGCCAGGCAAATATCCGATCGCACCGCGACCGCCCGTGGGGCAGTCCCAAAAAGAGCGCCACACCGGCCACGCGGCCACCGGCGCCAACGCCGAGCTTTCACTGCCGCGGAGAGGGTCTCGCTGGCCGCACGATGAGCTGGAGCGCATTGCCGGCGCCGTCGTGTCGCGGAAAGTTTATCCGCCTCACCGTCGGACCCCCCAAGAAGTGCAGCCACGCGCAGTTCATCTTCGTCTAATCGCTCCCCTCTAATATAAATTGTAGTCTCGATCGCATCGTCAATATGGAGAACGTTTATGAAGGTTATGGTGTGTTACGGTGCTTCGGAAAAAGGAAACCCAAAAGAAAAAAGCAAAAGCAAAGGCAAAACCTGGCGCGAAGGGACACACAGTCCCCAGTCCACAGTCCCCACCAGTCGCAAACGTCTAGAGGCCTAAGCCGATCCCAATTAATTTCCGCACTATCACTATCACAGCATTTTCATGTATGTACAATTTTTAACTTTAACTTTAAAGCCCCAAGTAATTAAGAGGAATAAATTTACATGTATGTAGGTACTAGTAGTGAGTAGAATCTTTTTTTTTTTTTGTGCCCACACCAAGTTAAGATCGTGGAAAGTCAAATCACACGTTATTTTAAAGGCATTGTAACAGCTCTCAGTTGATTATTTTAAAGGACCGAATCAGCGTACTCGAATTGTGGAAATATACATTCTTATTGTAGTAGTTGGCGGGAAACTCTAAAGTAAAAAATTGCACGACGGGTGTAGAGATACGACATGATGTTCTATCTTGTATTGGCTGGGATTGGTAGATAGTAGACGTAATTCATCACAAACTATATAACAAGTAAAAAGGAAGAAACGAAATGATCTTTGGAATGGAATGCTAGAAGTGTCTAGAACTTTGATTCAATCTTCTACGAGCACACATAGTCGTACATATGTACAAATGTACATACATACATACCAACATACATACGCGTATAGTGGCACCCGCATTCGATCCATATTGCATCATGCAAAACATTCGTACACACAACAACAGACACTGACATATAAAGGCCAAGAGTGGCGGTGAGGGTGCCTCCCCGGCCCTACCCTTTGAAAACATTCTTAAGTCGGAATTAAACTTTGGACCTTAGCGGTAAATTGGATTCTAGGTACATACGGATGTCGAAAATATTTCATAGAATTACCTATAATTAAACAAATACTGAAATCATTTAATAAAGAAGGAGTTTAATTTTAAAATAACTCACCGCTCTTTTCTCTCTTTTCATATCTACATATATCTCTCATTGTCTCTCTCTCTCTCATTGTCTCTCTCTTTCTGCTGGTATTGGGCAAGAAAGTTCCTAACTTGGCACAACTTTTTTGGCGGCTGTTTACCGTCACTGGACGGGACGGAACTGGGCGGACCAGCTGATTCGGTATTACCGTTTGACCCAATTGTCTACGAGTATGTGACAGGCGTGAGTGACGTAGCAATCCGGTTTTGAAATTTCTCCCATTTGTAATACTCAGAGACGGCCTCGAGTTCTCGGTAAAGGCCAGAAGAGGGAACACAGCGCAGTCGTTGGTTAGTCTCAAAGCAAGCGCAGACCAAGTTTGACCGTGTGCAAGTACAAGCACGCACCTGTCTGAGTAGATCCAGCTCAACCGTTCCGCAGTTTCAAAGTAAAGACAATTCTACATTATTTATCGATTGATCTTACGGAAGATTTACTCAGTTAACAATAATATGTGCTCTGCTCAGTCATCAACGCTTCAATTTTTCAAGCGGGTTGGGCTGATTACCCCTCTTTGTGATTCATGCCCAGAAGAAAGTTGTCTTCCAACATGCTAATTGTGTCTGAGAGGCCGATTGCTTTTTATGATCCAGCCCGCTCTAGGCCAAACAATAAACATATTATATTTTTGATACGTGTCTTGAGTCTAGAGTCTAGAGTCTAGACCCTAGAGTAGATAATATTGTTTTCTTACATTTCATTGAGAGGTTTTTCCTTTCACATAATCACCTATAGCTTTGACTGAAGGAATCCTAGATAATAATTGTACCTGCCATTATGACAAAGCTGGATTAGATCGGATTAATATTATAGCCTGAATAAATTATACGATTCTACGTTGTTGATTCGCATATAACGCGATCTCTCTCTCTCGCTCTCTCTATTTTACGTATTGTAACACTGTAACATAACCAGCTCTTACTCTCTTTATGTTTCCCCCTCAACCGTTGTGTGTTCTCACATGAAAAGTGCACAAAAAATTGAAAGAAATGCGCATTATTCGACTAAAAAGTCTGTCTTCGATAAAAAAAAAAAATATAACACATTAGTGACACATGTAAATGATGAGCTAAAAGTTATTTTCCACCGACCAGGCATGTTGCCGTGCAATTTAGGGGGGCAGGCGACGCTCCTGCTGACAACAATAATAGCCACACTCAGCATAGAAGACGGATGGGCATTCCTGCGAAACTTCGAAGTTCGCCAAAGCAGCGGCTCCAAAATTCCGCTATGGAAACAACGCGTAAGTGTAATTGTCCCCCCACTCAGTATTCGGGAGTGAAGCGACTAATTCGCAGCAATCGATTCTTGCGGCAGGCGTGCGAGAAGCCTCAGAATCTTAAAGCAAACGCCCACTATTTGTGCGACGAGGAAGGAGACTTCACTTGTCTTCCCGGATGGCAGGGCGACCTCTGCCAGGTGCCCATGTGCCGGCGGGGCTGTGATCCAATGAATGGTAAGAAACTATTACAAACATGCGAGTGTGTATACGTCATACATATGGATCCCACCATTGCAGGGTACTGCCACCGGCCAGGCGAGTGCCGGTGCCGCATCGGATACAGTGGGGAGATGTGCGAAACGTGCATTCCGCTGCCCGGGTGCCAGCACGGTGACTGCACCAAGCCCTTTGAGTGCATCTGCAAGCCCGGATGGGCTGGACTCTTCTGCACAGAACGTAAGTAGAATCGCATCTCTGAAAACTCTCGGAAAGCAATACATACGACTGACTATGTATGTTTGTAGTTCTAGTTGGGGCACAAGTTGGACATGATTGCTTTCAAAGATAATCCTGTGTACCGCTGGGGCCGTTGCTCCCAATTACATATAATCAGAAGTTATATCTCTTTCTCACATTCCTTCTGCGTCCTGCAGCGACCTGTCGGAGTGGGTGTCACAGCACCCGAGGGTATTGCGAGGCACCCGGAGAGTGCCGCTGTCGCATCGGGTACGCGGGACGCACTTGCAGCGAGTGCGCCACCATGCCAGGCTGCCAGCAAGGGACCTGCACCAAGCCGCTGGAATGCCTCTGCCTGCCCGGATATACTGGCCTGCTCTGCCAGACGCGTAAGTTCCACGAACGCGTCCGTGTCCTGCGATACATGTTGACTCTCCTCTCCCATCCCGTGTCCCCTCCCTGCAGCTCTGTGCGCCTCTGACTGCAGCACGCAGCACGGGTACTGCCGCAAGCCTGGCGAGTGTCGGTAAGTAGGAGCTCGAGGCAACCTGTCCCTCTAGATACACATTCACATTCATCACTCTTCATTCAGCTGCAAGGTGGGCTGGACGGGCAGCCAGTGCGACAAGTGCTTCCCCTACCCAGGATGCGCGAACGGGGACTGCGAGGCGCCCTGGGAGTGCAACTGCCACTCCGGCTGGGGCGGCATGCTGTGCGATGAAAGTGAGTGCTTGCAACCCGAGGCGAGGCTGGTCCTACAGTCATAACCAAACGTTCCATTCACCACAGAGCTGAGCTACTGCACGGATAACCCGGGGACGTGCGAAAACGAGGGCAAATGCTTGTCGGTGAGCCGCGAGGGCGGCAGCTTTCGGTGTCTGTGTCGGCAGGGGTACCTCGGAAAGAACTGCGAGATACGCGATGACTTTTTGCTAACCTCTTTGGCGCCACAGCTTATTACACCACCGCCACTAGAGCTTGGGCTGGAGCTGGACGATGTGCGCAGTGTGGATACTGACGTGAACGAAGGTGTGCCTGATGCCTCAGGCAACACAGTGGGACAGGTGGAAAAGTTGCCAGCAGCTGTGCCCGCACCAACAACGCTGACACCAGGCACCGCACCGCCGAGCATCGCCACGACAAGGACGACGGCAACAACGTCAACGATGGCCACGTTTCCAGCAGCTGGTGCTGGCTCTGTCCCTGGCAGTCACAATACGACTTATAAAGCATTAAGCGTTGCTGCTTCGCTCCCTGATGGGGCGACATCAATGGGGCATGCCGCCACGACACCAAAAGCGACAGCAGCAAAAGCAATGGCTGGAGCGAAGGGTAATGCAACAAGTTGGGCAGTTCCCTCTCTTGTGCCTGGCCCCACAGAATCTTCCACAGACTTCGCTGGCCATGTGCAGAAAAAGGAAACGTCGGCGCCAGCTGTACCAACGACACCAAAAGGCGTGACCACCACCTTCACCAGCAGGAAGGATGGACCAGCGGCCGTCGAGGATGACGACGATGATGATGACGAGGAGGATGCCGAGTACGAGGAGGATGATGAGGAAAACGAGGACGAGAAAGACGAAGAAGAAGTGGACGGCAGCGATCAATTCCTACCAAATAAATTCTAATTAATTTCCAATAATAATTAATTCCTTTTTATTTATTTGTGATTGTTGTTGTGGAAATTTAGTTTTACTTATGTTTATGTACACACATATACATAGATACATATAAATGTATATGGTAGATTTACGAACATATTTTAACTTTTGATAATTTAATTTATTTAAGCTTTCGCCCTAGCCAATTAAAAAAAATATATAAAATTATTATTTTGCAAATTTGAAAAATATTCAAATTTGTGTGTCAGAGCATTCGAATGCTGCCCACGCATTGCACTTGGCTTGCCTAAAGCACAGAACTCAGATCTAAGACAAAAACGATAAGCATACTGGGATGGGAGAAAAGGTTGTGGGGGTGGGGGTTACATACATATGTATATGGCCATTCAAGCGCCACCAAGTGGGGGGGAGTTGGAAAACAAAGAAAACTAAAGGACCAGCAACACATAAGCTATACACACTCGCACGTGTACATATTTAAAAGGTTTTATGTATATATGCATGTATGTATGTACATATGTATCTTGCATGTACATATCTTGTATATGGGCTTCTGTTAGCATGAAAATATATATTATAAAACTTACAAAACGAAAAAAAAAAAATTGTAGTTTATGCGGAAAACTTCCAATAAGAAGGAGAATAATTCTGTTAAAATATCCAAAATGCTAGAAAACTGTTTAAACAAAAGTTCTTGCTTCTTGATTGGCCCTCCCTAATTCAGCTCCCGCTTGTCCCGCTGACTGATCTGGGCCATGGTGATGTACTGGCGCACCAGCCGCGATATCTCATGCGCCTGCTCCGTCTGGACGCGAATCACTCGCTGCTGCATGAGATTGCCGACCTTCATGTCCAAGAAGAGGGCTCCATCCTCCGAGCGCACCTGGTCGAAAGTATAAAGTATAGAGTTGAGAATTGATAATCAACTGCGTCTTAAGAAGTGTGGGGGGTGGAGTGGGGCTCACCTTGCGGGTGGATATCACTTCCATGAAGCTCCAGTGCTGCAGAGTCTCGTGCGTGTTGGGATCGAGGAAGAGCACTCCACGCCGATTGAGGGCGAGGATTAGGTCGCGCCACATGGGGCTATGGTTGTCTTCCACGTGCGGCCCTTCCTCGGCCCAGATGCGCTTCACCGCAAAGAAGCTGCTGCCGAAGAGCGGCCAGGCGGCCAGCACATTGAGGAACTGGGCCTTCACCTGGCTTGGACTCAGGCCGGCCACCTGCGGCCAGGCGGACTGCACCAGGCCGACCCACTGTGCCGGCCGTATCTCGCGTATGCCAAGCGCCGGCTTGGGCAGGAGAAACTTGATCTCCTTCATGGCCGGCACATGACTGAGGTCGGCGGCTCGGTGCAGCAGCGCCGCGATCCTGGCCATGTCACGCACCATCTCTGGCATGGGCACCCCGTTGCCGGGCAGCTCCAGCAGCAGGCCCTCCAAGTAGTCGGGGGCCACCTGGTTGAAGAGAACCTCCACATATAGCGGCATGGGCGCCGGCTCGCGCTTGAGGGCAAAGTGCCACACAGAGCGGCAGAAGATTAGATAGAAGGGCTGCCCGGACTTGAGCAGCTCCGTCGTCACGTCCAGTATGTACTCGTCAGCTGCCAAGGGCATGGTGAAGGCGTCGCCCTGCACGATGCAGTACAACGAGAATTCCTGCTGCTCCGCCTCCGACTCGACGCCCAGCAGAGAGCACAGCTCGGCTATGACATCAGCTACCACCGTGGAGCACCGCGTGTTCACCACCCGCTCAGCGCCCCCCGGCAACCTGTAGATCTGTCGCCTGGCCGAGCGCCCGGCAGACACGGCCGTCACCTCCTCCACACTTGGCACGTTCTTGCGGCCGCCGCAACGCGCCGTCTTCCGCAGGTTGGTGAGGCAGACGGCAGCCGTGCCGTGGCAGGAACGACGGCGGTCCGAGGCAGCCGAGGTCAGGTGCTCCATCAGGTACGGCCGCAAGGCATCTGAGCAGCCAAAGTAAGCGGCCAGAATGCTCAGCAGGCGCCAAGCGCGCTGCGAGCTGTCCGGGCAAGGTGATCGGTTGGCCGTGGTCTGCTTCATCAACTGACAGTACACCTCGTCTCTCAGGGCCAGATATTTGTGACAATGCTGCAAGGGAAAGGCAGGGAGAAGCCAAGGAGAAGGCAAGGGGAAATTAGACTCAATGAAAAATTTAATTTGAAATGCAATAAAAAGCTGGTAAGACAGTTAGACTTGGTGAGTACATGGGATAAATACGACTCAAATAACCTGAAGACAGTATCATGCGGAATATAGTTCCTTTAATACATATATTCCTCATTTATCTACGACTTGACTCGTTCTGTCTTTTACAGGCATCTAACATTGCTTCAATTGGAAAATTTTCGATTAAATATGAATTTATTTTCATGCATTTTTTTAATCTCTTATAAGATGGAAAGTGGGCATTTCCGTGGTAAGTATATATCTAAATCAGGGCTCGGCTCAGCCCAGCACTATTAAGTGTGCATAGCAGATGGCTCTGCCGCGGCTCTGCAACTCACTTACACGAGTATTACAGTGATTCGTACACAACCAATACATTGAAATACTCCGTTTGGGTGCCGAGTCCTCATCTCAATACATATTTGTATACCTTTTTGTTTAAATACACAGCCCAAGATCCCAAAAAACACAACTTTTTGTCATTAATCCTAAAAATAAAACTAAAGTAACTAAAATATAAGTAAAATTGAGTCTTTTAGACCACGCCTTGCTGCCGCCCGCCATGCGAACTGAAGCCCATTTATGTCGTATTTATTATAATTATGAATTTAAAAGATGAATTATGATTAAATATTAAAATATTTTTCAACTTAAAAATAATACATTTAATTGATTGATTGTAATCCAACGCTCCAACGTGCGATTGCATTTAGTACTTGTTTACCTAAGCAATAAATTTGATATTTTATTTTAAATTTCAATAGTTCAATCCTTTCTAAAGTACGCGAAGTTCAAGCGATTGTTGTTGGTATATTGATTGGGAAATAATATGTAACTTGAACCTTGGTGAACTGAGCCCACGGACATTTCTTAGTATAAAGCTAAAAATAAACCCGAACAAAATAACTATCGGAAAAGATTTATTAAAAGTTCATCTACATATAATGACCTGTAAATTCCATATTTACGCTATTTTGTAATATATTGTACCGAGCTAACATTCAACCTGCAAGTTGTTCAATGTTTCCCGCACTTTTTTACAGTGCGAAGCTCCTCTGAATAAGGGTACTTCGTAAAAATCTTCTTAAACTATTTGTATTCCATCTTGATATTCAGAATCAGAAAATTAAAGTCCCATTCAAAAATTTAGCAAAAATTAATTCCATTTACCCATAGTGAACTGGCTACTGTATTTGTCGGCGAAAGTGTATGAAAGGAAACGTTTCCGACCCAACAAAGTATATACATTCTTGATCAGCATCAACATCCGAGCTTTTATCTATCTATATGTCTGTCTGTCTGTCTGCCTGTCTGTCCGTCCGTCTTGTTTGACGTCTCCTTCTGAGAGACTCAAGAGCAAGAGTCACCAAATTGTGTATGAAGACTCATGTGATATCACACTGAATATTGTTTATTTTAAAGTTTCGCACCGTCCCCCCTTCCGCACCCACAAAGGGCGAAAATTTCTCATATCCGCAATTGTGAAGATAAGTAAAAACTAAAGCAGCAATTCCAGGGAGAATGGCCATATCTATCAGGTCCCCGAATTAAGATCGGCTCAGATCATTATTATAACCAGAATGAAGAAATTAATTTGCATTTGTTTTCCCCACCCCTTCTAGCAGCTTTGCTTATGCTTGCTTTTTTCCTCGTTCTTTCTCGCTCGCACACTCTGCCTCATGCATGGTGTGGCTCTGGGGGAGGGTGTCGAGCTGAGAAGTGTTGGCGTGATGGCGTGTTGGTGTGAGAAGTGATGTAGATGTAGAAAAAGGGAAAATTTAAAACTCGAAAAAAAAACGAGAAGGGACGTGTGAGACGCTTCTTACGCGTCAAAACTTTTATAGCCGGCACTCAGGACTACATCTAGATGTAGAAAACATCGCCAACCACTAGATTTCGTTCACATTACAGAACACGTAGTAAAAAGCCTACTAAATAAAATGCATCAAACAAATTGGATCAGTTAATCGTATGTTCCAATTTATGAGATATTTAAAACAGAAATAAAATTGGTACTTTTTCCCTGCACATTCTGTGCAGGTTTCACATCAGATTTTTCGAAAGTGGCGCCATCTATGAAAATTTCTTGTACGCATCTTTGATGGTCACTCTTGTTCTAATACAGAGCGTTAAAAACCGTGTCTTGGTTTTAACTTTTAAAAATTAGCTTTTGGCCACTGTTTCCGCAACTCCTCGCAACCAGTTCAGAATAAAAATCTCGAAACAAAAAGCCAAGTGCTGCTGTTCGACCGAGTCGGAATTCAAATCAATTTAATCTCTTCTTCTTTTCAATTTCGATATTCACCTTTAAATGCATGTTCTTCCTCTTTCTCTATCGTATTCACATATTACATGTATGTTCTATAGCAACAAACTTCTGTAAGTATGTCGTAAATGCAACAATTCAATAGCTTTATACTACAAATTCATTTTACTTATACAAAATACTAATTACTCCCGGCCATAAGCCCTTTGCGCTAATTTGGCGTAAACAGCCACCAAAACTGGTCATTGGGGCAATAGTGCATCTGCACCTCAGCGGTGTTTTGTCAAATTTTTTTTAATTTTTTCTTCATCTGTCATCTACATCTACAACACTTCTCACACCAACACGCTCGCCGCCCTTCCCTAGACCCACATACTGCTGACTTGCGGCAGAGGCAGAGGCAGCGCCCTCACACAAACAAAAAACAAATATAAGCTGCGGGACGGGGTTCGGAAGAGTCATCGGCAGGGGGAGGGCAGAGGCAGGGGCCGAGTGAAGCAGAAGCAGAGTGTGAATGAGAGAATGTAAAAAGCGCAACGAATGCTGCTGGACAGGGTGGGTTTAGCCACTGGAAATTAATTTCTCCATTGTGGCTATAATAATGATCCGATCGGATCCCAATTTGGTGATCTGTTGGCGTTTTTAGTTTTCTTTTATCTTCAAAACTGTAGATTTGGAAGGTTTTCGCCCTTTTGCGGGGGCGGAAGGGGGCGTGGCTCATTTTTTAAATACACTGGTTTCAGTGTAAGCATACAGAAGCTGGATGCAAAATTGTGTGGCTCTAGCTTTTATGGTCTCTGAGATCCAGGCGCTCAACAAGACGGACGGACAGACAGACATGGCTCAATCGACTCGGCTATTGATGCTGATCAATAATATATATACTTTATGGGGTCGGAAACGCTTCCTTCTGTGCGTTACATACAACCGTTATTCGCACAAATACAATATACCCTATTTACTCTTTGAGTACCGGGTAAAACAAGTGAAATTACATTTCGTCTGTTGATAGATGGACCCAGAGAGATTCGCATTAGTTTTCGGCATATTTATTTATATCTTATTTTCATTTTCCGCATTCTATTTTCTCTATTTCTCTTCTTTTATATTTCCCTTTTCCTTCAAGGACTTTATGAATTAAAAACGTCTTGTCTTCAACCATTTGATTTTAAATGGTTGAAATTACGATACTATTTACAAATCACTAGGTGAGTCACTTAAAATGGCTGTCATGACTTGCGAGATGGCTGTAAACATAAAATCTTAATTTTTTTTTCTAAATCTTACATTTTTTTCTACATTTATTTACATTATTTCTCAAGCCAACATACCCTTTCAGTTTTCTATTTCTTCAAAATCGTAGATTTGAGAGATTTTCACCATTTGTTGAAGCGGAAGGGAACGGGGTGAAATTTAGTAAAACACTTGTATTAGTGTGACATAACAGAGGTCTGGATGCAAAAAAAAAAAAGGGCTCTTAACAGAGTTACAAAGATACAATAAGCTGTCACACATCTAATGTCGTAAATATTAGCGAGCGGGCCTGCGGCATGCTATACATATGAACGAGTACATATTAACATATGTGCGGCCAATTTTAAGTCTCCAGCTTTAATCCCAAACTTGTGACTAACTGATTTTGACATACATGTGCATTGATTGCCCTTCAAAATGGTCTAAGCATACGCATAAATAATGAATACCTTTTTGGAAATGAATTAAATGCTAAGTTCATGGGTTAATCAAATATAACAATAACAGGAAACATTTGATGAACTCACCATTAGCACCGTGTAGACACACTTGACCTCGGTGAGCTCGGGATCTAGTGGAATGTCGCCGCAGTAGCGGAGGACGCACTCGAAGCATTCCAGGGCGAGGGGGGCCAGGTCGTTGGGCAGTCGGAGGAGCGGCAGGCGGATGGCATGGCCCTGCCACTTGACCAGCTCAGCATAAGCGCGGTTGGCTGCCGCCTGGGACTGGTGTCGCTCAAGGTGTCGATCGGCATCCCGCAGTTGGCTGGAAAAAGAAAAAAATTGGCATTATAACATTACATGGAACATGGAACTGTGCAGCCCTCGAGCTTACTCGTTGCGGAAGTGCTGCATGGCGAACTGGAGCAGCGAGTATTTTGTGACCGAGAGCGGGGTGCCGCCGTTGGTCTCCTCCGTCATGTAGTTGGCGTCCAGGTCGTGGTGTGTCATCGACTGCTGCTGCTGCTGTAGAAGCTGATCGGGTGACTGGTGGGACTGGCCATTAGTGAGGGCGGAGGACTGTTGGCCTGCATTCGGCTTGCGGGCCGAGTGCAGGTAGCTTTGCTGCTTCATAAACCGCTGCTGCTGCTGCTGCTGCTGCTGCTGCTGTTGTTGCTGTCCTTGATGATGCTGGTCAGTCGCCAGTTGCTGCTCCTCGAGGGCATCTTCCAAATGCTGCTGCTGCAGGTGGTGGTGCAGCTCCGATTTCTGGTGTTGCTGCTGCTTCTCCCCCTCGTTCCCATTCAAGTGGCCGTGCTCGTTGCGCTGCGCATGCGCCTGGCGAGTTTCCAGGCGCTCCAGCGGAACATTGAGGATCTGGGCGGCGGCTCGAGCTCCCGACGAAAGCGTCGATGCCTTACACTGTGACTGCAAAAAGAGCAGAGCGGATAGCTACGGTTAGTTTCTGTCCAAACAGACATACCCTCCAAATGCCCCAAGAAGTCGAGAGAGCGCATCCTTCGCAATTCACGAATTGACTTGCAGCGAATGCGAATGCAGCGCCAGCCATGTCAATGCCATGTGAAAGTTGTTGTCCACTTTTTGGGCAGCTCCGCGCAACCAGTCACTCCGCCAGACCGGTTGCCAGTGGCCACCGAACAGTGGACTGTGGACGGTGGACAGTGGAAATTGGGGAGTCGACGGGCCCGGTGATTTATGCTCCCATATATTGCAGATACCAGACCAACAACTGCCGAGGGCGGAGTTTTGGCGCTGGCGCTGGCTCTGACTCTGGCACCACCAACGTTTCGACATCGAGTTTTCGACAACGAAAGTGTTTGCGTTTTTTCACCGTTTCCTGATTTTATTTATTTGCTTAAATTGCTTTCTTTTCTTGCACGTTTTCAATATTTGCACCCACAGTCTGGCATATGCGAGAGAGCCATATGCCCATTGTTTTATTTTGAATACTACTTAAATTTTCTGAATAAAAAGATCGAATAAAACTGTGTTTAGAAGATTTTTAAGGAGTACCATCCCCTTTTTGCGAGCTTTCAAAGTCCGCTGATTTTGAGATGCTTTTACTTGTCAAAAAGTGCGGGAAACATTGAGCAACTTGCAGTTTTGTTACTCAATTTCAAAAGTATAAATATGGATATAATAGGTCGTGATATTTAAATTCATTGCTAATACATGTTTTTTGATAGTTAAGTGTAGTTTTTTAATTGTCCAATGTTTTTTGTGTGTTTTTTTAACTTGGTACTTACAATTGCAAGTATTTTCTGTGGATTATTACTTTTGCACAGCACACCACTGCACAGAGGTTCAAGTTACATGTTATTAACCAATTATTATAAAATCATGTGATGTTAATGCTTCTTGCCCGTTTTTGCCACTTTTCGAAAAATTAAATTTTTCAGATGCTAATGAGTTCAATCATGTAGCGCTGCTGGAGGTCTGGACCAACAACAATCGTGAAGCACACGCAATAAAATGTTGTAATTTAAAGAGTATTGACAAAAACTGACTAACTAAATATGAAACTATTAAAATGCAATCGAAAATTATCCAATTTATTGCTTAGTTAAACAGATTAGCGATCTAAGCGAAATTCAATTGTACGTTGGAGCGATTCCAATAAAATTACTTTTAACCAAGCAATCATTCAATCAGTCAATCAAATATATTTTTTAAAGTTCTAAAATTTTTTAAAGGATCTTTTATCATATTTAATTTTTTGAATACCTTTTTTTATAATAAAAACGAGGTTCCAGTTCGTATGGTGGCGGCAGGTAGGCGGGGTCCAAATGACTAAATTTTTTCAGAAATTCTACTTTAGTATAACAAACATTCGTGCCAATTTGTAGAGCTCTAGCTCTATTTTATGTATTAAATATTATTCAAATAATAGCAAACAGTAAATTGAAATATTTGAAATATCCTATTTAATAGGATGAACAAGTGCTGTTCAATACGTCCGTGACATTTTGAATTTCCAGCCCCTGAATTGATAGGGTAATAGTGCTGCTGTCCAAAAACATTTATTGGCGGATTTGAAGATCAATACAAAGTTTCGCAATAGAAAAAAAATTTTCATTCGACTATTTCTAAGCCCCATATATTTAAAAAAAGTGGGTTTCGTTTCTTGAGGAAATATCTTAATAATAATTATAAATAATAATTATGTTTAATAATAATTTACTCAAACAAATTATACCCGGTACTTGAAGAGTAAATAGGGTATATTGAATTTGTGCACAAAATGAATGTATGTAACGCACAGAAGGAAACGTTTCCGAACCCATAAAGTATATATGTTCTTAATCAGCATCAATGGCCAAGTCGATTGAGCCATGTCTGTCTGTCCGTCCGTCTTTCCGGTCGTCCGTCCGTCCGTCTTGTTGAGCGCTTGGATCTCAGAGACTATACAAGCTAGAGCCACCAAATTTTGCATCCAGTATACTCACACTGTTACAAGTGTATTTAAAAAATGAGCCCAGCCCCTTTCCGCCCCCGCAAAAGGGCGAAAACCACCCAAACCTAAAATTTTGAAGATAAAAGAAAAGTAAAAAGCCATTTCGTAGGGAATGACCATATCTTTTAGATCACCAAATCTGATTGGATCCTTATTAAAGCCACAATGAAGAAATTTATTTGCAGTGGCTAAACCCACCCCGTCCCGCAGCTTTTGTTGTTTTTTTCAAATTCTCTCATTCACACTCTGCTTCGCGTAGTCAGCGGCCTCTGCCGCTGCAGTGTGTGGGTCCAGGGAAGGGAGGCGAGCTAAAGGAGTGTGTTGGTGTGAGAAGTGTTGTAGATGTAGATGTCAGATGAAGAAAAAATGTAAAATTTGACAAAACACCGCTAAGGTGCAGATGTAGTACTGAGTGCCGGTTATAAAAGTTGTGACGCGTAAGACGCGTCTCACACGTCCCTTCTCGTTTTTGTTTATAATTACTAAAAATAATTATTATAAAAAATTATTATCCGAAATAATTATGCTAGAAACTTATAATTTAAAATTTGTTGTGGGTTTGTATACCTTATCCTTAGAGCAGTCTATTGCTCAATTTAATTCTTCTGTGCCGCTACGTTGAAAGGATGACTTTTTCAAACAAAAAAAGAATAATAATCATTATTTACGGTCCCTGTGTTTTACAGTCATTGATAGCAGGAAGGAGACCAGCCAGCCACCACATTGTAAAGTTGTTTCAATTGTGAATCATCACTTGGATATGAAAAATATTTCCGCTCTTTTAGGATAGGCAGAATTATGCATATGAACTTATTTCAAAAGCAATCAATTCCGAGTATCAGGCCAGTATGCAGACATATGCAGTTTCCAATGCAAAGTTCAATGAAGTAGTAGAGAAATGGCTACCGATTCGGTGGGTCAGGCTCGAATTAGCGTCTCAACTTTGCTATTACAAAACGGATTGAACGAACCAATCACCGCAATTTGAAGTATTCGGTTTTCATTCGAGTTAGACAATTTTAGGCACAGCCAAATGGAAAAATGTCAAATGGATAATCATGGTCAATATTCCAACAACCATTCTAAACAATTGAATGTGAGTTCCTCAGACAAGTATCCCAGGGCATGGCGGTTTCAGATTAGATATGCCAACTGGCGGGTGGGCTCAGGCACAGCAGTATGCAGGCACAGGCACACAGCATCATCCAGTACAAAAAACTAGCGAAAGTCCGAGCGAGTTGTCGTGAGCCAAATCTGTTGGCTGGTACTAAAATGCTATATGGGGCAGAGCTTTTCGAACCGCGGGGACGCAACTGGGTCAGATGGCCTCCATCGGACTTTAGACTCAAGACTCGAGAATCTATACGATCCAGTTTTAGCTGGAGTGAGTACTTGGGCAATGAGCATTGATCACGAATGTAGAAAACGGAAATTCATACATACATTTACATACATGTCTGTACATACATACGTACATGTACATACATACATATATGATAGCATCAAGAGTGGAATTCGGAATATCATTTCTAAGTGACCGCATAAACTTTCTTTTCGGCGTTGTGTTTTTTTCTTATGAATTTTTCTCTCAAGTTAATTAAAATTCGAAATAAATGCGCACTCTCTAACATGGCCATCCATCCATACATCCATACATCCAACCATCCATCCATCCATCCATGCAACTCACTGGCAATGGCCATCTGTTGGACTGCTAGACAACAAGGCAGCCACGGCAGCAGTGAGAGCCAAAAGAAATTAAAGTAATCTTTCATGGGCCAAGAGGCCAAAGCGGAGGCCGCCAATAAAAAAAATATACTAACTCAAAACACAAACACCAAGCAACAAGCAAAAGCACACTCGCAAGTTGTGTAATTAAATTATTGAAATCAAATTACAGTTACACTTTTAGTGTTCTATCTTGTTTGCATCTTTGTGGGTTAACATCCCCATCCCCACCATCCCCATTTCCAATTATATTCCATTTCATCCCAATCAGCAGCCATCAGATCTCATTGTCTTTCGTCTTTGGACGATCCATGTTCGCTCTTTTTTTATAGATTTTGTCCGAGAAACGCAGATTGAAGATCGTAGATCGTAGATCGCAGAGCCAGGCCAATGCAGTGGAGCGAACCCAATTGCCAGGTGGTCGGTCGGCCATCGAACCCACCATGCGATGCCAACTTCTCCTATCGAATGGGAGAGTTCCCCAAAGAATTCAGTTGAAACAATTATTGTAGTGTCCACCCAGTGTAATTAACTTGAGCACACCAGTCGTCCCTCAACCATTTGATGAATAAATATACAAATTAATCTCTTTTGCGCTAAATCTAAATTATTTTTTGGGCAAATAATGGGGAAAACGGTGCATTAAGAGACTCAGAAAATGCTCAAATAATAATAATAATAATAATAATAATAATATAGAGAAATTACAGAAGAAGTTATATTTTTATACCCGGTACTCGAAGAGTAAATAGGATATATTGTATTTGTGTGAATAACGGTTGTGTGTAACGCACAGAAGGAAACGTTTCCGACCCCATAAAGTATATATATTCTTGATCAGCATCAATAGCCGAGTCAATAGAGCCATGTCTGTCTGTCTGTCTGTCTGTCCGTCTTGTTTGTCGGCTAGTTCTCAGAGACTATAAGAGCTAGAGCCACCAAATTTTGGCTCCAGACTGCTGAATGCTTACGCTGTTACAAGCGTATTTAAAAAATGAGCCACGCCTCCTTCCACCACCGCAAAAGGGCGAAAACCTCCCAAACCTGCAATTTTGATGATAAAAAAAAACTAAAAACGCAATTCCGTAGGGAATGGCCATATCTATCAAATCACCAAACTGGGATCCGATTGGATCAGGCCCGATCACTGAGATCCAGGCGCTCACCAAGACGGACGGACAGACAGACATGGCTCAATCGACTCGGCTATTGATGCTGATCAAGAATATATATACTTTATGGGGTCGGAAACGTTTCCTTCTGTGTGTTACATACATTCACTTTGTGCACAAATACAATATACCCTATTTACTCTTCGAGTACCGGGTATAAAAACGACATTCCGTAGGGAATGGCCATATCTATCAGATCACCAAATTGGGATCCGATTTGATCATTATTATAGCCACAATGAAGAAATTAATTTGCAGTGACTAAACCCAACCCGTCCCGCAGCTTTTGTTTTTTTTTTCAAATTCTCTCATTCACATTCTGCTTCGCGCAGTGAGCGGCCTCTGCCTCTGCAGTGTGTGGGTGTAGAGAAGGGGGGCGAGCTAGAGGAGCGTGTTGGTGTGAGAAGTGTCCAGGAAATATTAAGCTTAGAAATGCAAATACATTGATTGAATGTGGGTTTAAAAACTCGGGAAAAGTCGAAACAAATTATATATTGTGTTCTCTATTTTTAATGGGTAGGTGCATTCATTCGGTGTCGTTTAAGGTATTTCTCATTAATCTATGGAGAGACGCCTGAGCTAAAATAGGTTAACCAACCCAACTGCCAGAATAATTCTGCCTTCAGCACTCAAAAAATACTGACAAAACTACTGAAATTAAAAAACCCCTAGGGGAGGTGGGTGTACTGTCTCACGCCAGTATGTAGATGTGATGTAGATGTTGATTAGAAAAAAATTTTAAATGTAAAATCCTCGTTTGTAATGTAATTATGTGTCGACTCAGCGCCATTTGGCACCGTGCTCTCTCTCCGGGCTCTTTGTCATCTTCTGTACGTGTTGTGAGAAAACGATTTAAGAAACTGTAGCTTAAGTGTAATCCCGAGCAATCGAATGGAGTTCCAGAGATAATAATCTCCTTATGGAAATGAGAAAGAGAATGTGAAGTCGTCATAGATGGTTGTTTACCTCATTGGAGTTCATCGTCTCGAACCGGGCAAGGATCTCCTTGACGGATATCTTTGATTCCGAGGGCTCCTCGAGAATGGTTTCCATGCGGCTCACCGATCCATTGCTCGCATTGCTCACCCGTCTCGTTTTGCTGCCTGTCATGGACGAGTTCGAGGACGTTCCTGGAGAAACGCCAGAAGCTGGCTGGGAAGCGGCACCACAGAGAGCAACAGCATTGGAGCTGTTGGAAGAGTTTCCCAGTGCAAGAGCCATGGGCAGGCACATGTCATCCACATTCGCATCTCCTGCCAACCCCAACCGCAGCTCCATCTGCATCTGCATGTCCTGCTCTTCGTTGTTGTTGTCGTCTCTTTGGTGATACTGCAGCTTATAGCTGAGCTGGTCCTCGAAGCAGCACTGCTCGCACAGGCCAACGGCGGCGGCATTCGAGACAGAGGCGCAGGTGGAGCTGGAGGTTAGGGTGTCAGTGGCTGTGGCAGTTGCTGCGGAGGGGGCGCTTGCGCAGCATTTGTACACGATGTCCTCCTCGACGCTCCAGGCGTTGTCGTTATCCATGCCCAGCTCGGAGCCGGATCCGTTGCCGCACATATCGAGGCGCATTGAGACGCAGCACTGCTCGTTCAAATGACGGATGCTCTCGTTTGTCAGCTGGCCAAGATCGCTGCGGCGTTGCAACTGCTGATGTGGATTCTGATGCTGAAGCTGGTGGTGCACCTGGGCGGAGGTGATGCCCGTTATGTGGGCTATTTCCGCATCGTCTGAGTCGGTGTAGAGTATTTCGTGCTCCTCGCAGCTCTCCCCGTCCGTGAGATTGTTTAGCGAGTCAAGGGAGGCGCATTTGCATTTCTGTTCCTGATCTTGGTTCTGATTTTGTTTCTGATGCATATCCACATCTTTTTCCAAATCCTTCTCCTGATTTTGTCTCTTTCTCTGTTCCTGTCCCTGCACCATCTCCTTCGTGGCATCCTGGCACCCTTGCTGCTGCAGCAGTTTGAAGGTATTCACCTTGTCGTGGTGCATCTTGCTAATCAGTGACTCCACTTTGTTAACGATGCTGCTGAACTTGTGCGGAACACTGCCACCGGACGGCAGCTGGACCGTCGCTTTGTCCCCACAGGACTTGCTGGTGCTGCTCCCGCTCTGCGACATGCCGCACTCTCTGGACTGCCGTTACCGTTCTACCGATGGCTATGTCTCGATGTGGGTCTAGATCTGGGTCTGCGTGGAAGTCAACCAATCGCTTAATCCATGCACAAGTTCTTCGGAGCGCGAGCCGGTGAAAGTTGTTATTGCATTTTAATGAACTGCCTCAGCTTTAGCTTTTGCCTTGGTTGCGGCTTCAGTGGCAGCTTCAGTTGCAGCTTCAGTTTCAGCGGCAGCGGCAGTGGCAGCAGTCCGAGCAAACTGACCAAACTACACGACCATAATAAATGTTTAAATATTGTTTGAACATACCGTCGAAGCCAACAATTCGAGGAAAACGCAAAACGATAAATGAAAAACCGAAAGAAAAAAACCGAAAAATAAAAAGCGAAAAGCGAGCAACAACAGACTGGGCGGGAGTGGAGTCGAATGGATTGGAGTGGATTCATACCCGTACGGGTACAAGCACGGGTCCGGGCATGTGCCACGTTTTGTGTGTGTGACTTTTTGTGGGTTTTCCCTGGTTGTGTCGATGTGTGGAAATTGGCCATGCTGTTAAATGCATTTCTGCATATGTTTGTATGTTTGTTGCCTATAACGCCGCGTTTTCAGAGCCATTTATTTGTGTACATGTTTTTTACGCTTTTTGCTTCAATTTATTTTAATTTGCCATTTTTGTGTGCAGTTTGTCTTTCCACTCGATGGACTGTCGAAACGTGGTGGCCTTCTTCACGTTCCGTCTCTCTCACTTTGCAGGAAGCAGTTCAAAATATGGCCATATAATTATACTCAAATCAATGTTGAGTTATGAGATAGCACCCACACTGATCGATCGGGAAAGTGACCTCCCACAAGAAAAAGACACACCTAATGGGAGTCTAATATATTCAGGCTAATCAACTGTGATATAATCTATGATTTATGAGCTGTGATATTTTTCTGCCTTGAAATGGATATACGAAATGCCTGTTATTCACTTTAATTTAGGAACCTAAAGAAAGTGATTTTGCTCCCAAACTATTTAAAGTTCGGTCGTTAATATTGAACTGCTCCGATAGAAACTCCCCACTCCATTCCGTTTTTCTGCAATCGGTTCGATTTGTCACATATTTTTTACGTTTTGTGGGTCAATCGATCCCCGCTCTTGGCAGTAGCCTTTATTGGGCACACTTGGCTTTGTTTGAAGTTAACCAAAGAAAAACATTTCATTCATAGCACAGCACTGCGGAGCTCAGCATACCGGAGCACAGAAGCACGAAAGCACGGGAAAAAAACTTGGTCAGCATTAAGAAGTGTAAGACGAAGACGAAGACAGAGACGAAGGCGGAGACTGCGGCTGCTATTGCGATTGCGACAACGACTGCGACGAATGCAAGGTACACGAATTCAGAGTCAAAGGCGAAGCTGGCGCTGGAGCTGGAGCTCTGCGTGGTGCCGTTACCGCACATTTGTAACAACTGAAAACAGAGAAGACTGGTCAAGACGAACAGAAGCGATTTGACTGACCATTTCGCTCCCAGTGGAGCAGAACAGCTTGCCGAGAGCTGGTTTTGTGCTAAGCGGGTTTTAACGGGCTAGTATTAGAGGGGAGCGGAGCGGACTGGACAGAGGTTTAGCAGAGTTTGCTTCAGAGCAGGTTGAGTGAAAACACACCGAGTGACTGCACACCAAACTGCTCATGGACAAGCCGAGCGTAAAACCAGAGACAAAGAGTGAATGAAGAAGAGATAGAGACAGAGCTGGAAAGTCTTTCTCCATTCCAATTCCAATTCCCGTTCCCTTCTGAGCTGCGCGACCGTGTGGGGCATAACTGTTTCGTACGAGGTCTGGGCTCCATTCTCCCCCTCCCCGCATTATTTGTCAAATTTTACATTTTTTCTTCATCTGTCATCTACATCAACAACACTACTCACACCAACACGCTCCTTTAGCTCGCTCCCCTTCCCTAGACCCACACACTGCAGACTCGTGGCAGAGGCAGCGCCCGCACAAAAAAAAAACAAATATAAGCTGAGGTACGGGGTTGGTTAAAAGTCGACAGAGGCAGAGGGACGGCAGAGGCAGAGGCAGAAGCAGAGTGTGAATGAGAGAATGTGAAAAGAACAACAAAAGCTGCGGGACAGGGTGGGTTTTCTTTTATTTTCAAAATTGTAGGTTTGGGAGGGTTTCGCCCTTTTGCGGGGGCGGGGCAGTCCGGAGCCAACATTTGGTGGCTTTAGCTCTTATAGCCTCTGAGAACTAGCCGACAAACAAGACGAACGGACGGACAGACATACATGGCTCTATCGACTCGGCTATTGATGCTGATCAATAATATATAACTTTATGGGGTCGGAAACGCTTCCTTCTGTGCGTTACATACAACCGATATTCTCACAAATACAATATACCCTATTTACTCTTCAAGTACAGGGTATACTCCGAATATGTTCAAATTTTAGTGTTACTATGCATATCTACACATGTACATATGTACAATGCACATTCATAGAAACATATGAACAAAACTGTAATAAGCATCGCTTTTGTTAAAGCTCATCTATAATTGGAAACGTGTACTAACGTAAAGATAAAATATGCGCTTTATGCGAAAGCTCGCCGAAAGCACACTAAACAAAAGCTCGCCGAAAGCACACTAAACAAAAGCTCGGCTTCGGCAAAGCTATAAACGGGTGAAAATCTCAGTTTATGAGATAAAGTATTTGCTATTTGAAATGAACGCAGACTAACCTTCCGGAACTCCTGCACGAAGGTGGTGATCATCGACTGGATAGCTGCGGCCCTGTAGGCGTGCACAGCCAGGTGCTTCCCGTTGCGCATGTTCAGCTGGAGGGCGGCGGGTCGTGGCAGGGTGACGGCGTTCTGGATCTCCGCGAACGCAATGGCCTGCACCACGATCAGGTAGTCGGCGTCGCGGCGGGCCAGGTAGAGGCCGCTGTGCGAGACGCCCATGATGCTGACGTCCGGGTAGAGTGGGGCGCCCTGCACTTCGAACAGGCGAGCGAAGTAGAGCGGCCAGTCGCGGGCCATGTCCACGAGGTGGCGCTTCACGAGCGCACGCACCTGCTGGCCCCTGGCAGATAGATTGTCCACGCTGACCCCGTGGCCGTGGAGCATGTTCAGCGCGGAGCTCTTCTCCTGCGGCGTGATGCGCAGGCACGGCGTCACCCCAAACACGTCGCTCAGCACCTGGGCGAAGAGCAGGTCGAGGGCCACTAGTGGCCCAATAGGCTCGTTTGGCTGAAACACCTCCTTGCGCACCCGCAGCTTCCATGGCACACGGTTGTATGTCAGGCAGGAACTGGCCCCAAGGCCAGACATTGCCACGGACCCGGTTGCGGTATCTGGCACAGCCGTACCTCCTAGTCCCGATCCGGATCCAGTGGCTGTACCGGCAACTGCCAGGCCGGGACTCATACCGCTGGACGAGGATGAGGCCGATGCTGGTGGTGGGGGCACGGGGGCCGGCACCAGGACTGGCGGGGGCGTGGCAATCGGCTCCAGCTCGTCTCGCATCCCGGAGCTGGCGGAGCTTTTCCGCTTCCGCTCGTGCTCATACTTCTGGGCCATGTGGGTGCGGAAAGTGGCCGGAGTGCCTGACTTGCCCATTGACATGGACATGGTGTCCAGGCTGGCCTGGATGACGCGGGGCGGCGCCGGTTGGTATACCTTGTGGCTCTCCTTCTCGCGCTCCACCTGGCGCAGCTCGTAGATACGCTCGCGCTCCCGCTTCTCGCGCTCTTTCTCGCTGCCGCTGCCGGAGGCCGGGCCCTCCACTTCGGCCCTGTCCCACACGGACTCGGAGTAGTCCTCGCGGTCCCGCGATCTGCTCCGGCTGCGCGACCTTTCCCGCTCAGTCTGCTCCCAGGCAGCGACGGAGGACACCGAGTGCTCATCGCTCACGTGGTGGTGCTGCATCTGGTGGTGGTGCTGCAGCTTGTTCTGGTGTTGGTTCTGGAGCAGCGGCTGGTGTTGGTGCTGCAGGTGGGCGCTCTGGCGCACGGCGCCAAAGGTGTCCCGCTCCTGGCGCTGGATGAACGCGGGCACGTTCTCTTTGCGGTAGTCCGGCTCCGTCTCGGTTTTGTGGATCCGCTCGTTGACCGTTTGTGGTGCCGTTTGTGGAGCCGGGGGTGGAGCTGGCGGCGCCACATTCGGCGGTCGAATGGGCGGTGGGGGTGCGGGCACGCTGGGTGCCGGCGGCAGAAGCACTCCCGGCCAGGCGCTTGTAGGTGGGGTCGGCGGCGGAGACAGCTTGCCCTCCATTCGCTCTATCTGCGTCCGCACCGTGGCCACAGATTCGCCGTGTCCGTGGCCTGCACCGCCACCGCTGACACTGGCAAAGAGTCCGCCCAGCTGCTGCTGGAGCATCAGCTTGCGGGTGTCCTCCAGCTTAGACGGGGCACGTTGCTCGGACTTGTTTGATACCGTGGAGCGAACCGAGTGGCCGGCAGTTACCTGCTCCAGCCTCTGGCGCATCTCAGAACTGAGCTTCAGCTTTCCCACGCTGCCGGGGGGTGGTCGGTCGGCCCCGATCTCGAAGCTCTTTTTCGCTAGCTTGGTGCTGGGGACCATGGTCTGCTGTGCCTGCGCCTGTCCCTGTGCCTGTGCAGCATCCTGAAACTCTCTGCAAGCGGTCGTAGTCGCAGATGTGGTCGTGGTGATGGTCTCCATGCGGATGCTGCTCCGCATAGGCTGCGTGGTCAGGCTGCTGCCCATAATCATAATCGGCGTTTGCGGCGGCGCCGGCGGCGTCTGGCTCTCGATTTCAAACTCTTCCCACTCGATGGCCGTGGCAGCTCCTCCGTTGGAGGACATCTGGTGCTGCGCCTGCGGCGTCGTTTTCCGCTGCTGCTGGCGCATCTTAAAAGCGAAAAAGTCCTCCTCGGTCTGGAACTGGGGCTCGCCCTGCGGCGGCGGCCAGCGCCACTTGCCGATCCTGACGGTCTTGGCGCGGCCGTACGGGTCCAGGAAGTGCCGCGTTTCGGATGGATCCTTGCACTCCAGTGGCGGCGGCATCGGCGGCGGAGGTGGCGGCGGCGGCGGATTCACAGCATCCATCAGCACCAGGCTACTGCGCGTCGCCTTTATCCGCAGCGGCGACTGCGGTGACGGAGGAGACATGCTGGATAGGCTGGGGCTGCCCATTGCAAGTGGCGCGGGTGGTGGGGAGGCGGAGGTGGCGGCCGCTGCTGCCGCTGCCTGTTGGCTGAGCAACGTTTGGAGCGCTTGGTTTTGGGCCAGCAGCTGCTGCTGGATCTGCAGGTTTTGGGCCATCGCCGACTGGAGGAAGGCGCGCTGCACCTGCTGCTGGTAGAGGGCCGGGCCAGAGTCTGTCTCCCCCGGCATCTGGATCAGCTGATGCCTCAGCGGATCGCCTCCGTTGCTGCCCCCCGCGGCAGTAGTCACGTGGTCCGTGCTGCCGCCCCCCTTAATGCAGTCCACCAGCGACTGCTGCTGCTGCTTCCCCGCCAGATTGTCCAGTTCGTCTGCCATGTCGATGGGGTCGAACAGCGTGTTGATGTAGTCATCCAGACAGTCCAGCTCCTGCTCTTCCCACTGCAACTCCGCATCCAGCGCATCTTCTGTGGTTAGCCTTTGGCCTCCTCCTCTGATGCTTGCTGCTAGGGACCTGGCGTCGGAGAGCTCGTCCAGGGAGCCATCGAGCACCGGGCTGAACAAATCGTCCAGGAACTGGTCGACGTCGGAGGCCTGCGAGGGCACACGCACACGGCGCACGTGCGAGGCCAGAGAGGGGGCCTCACTGGTGTCAGACATGGCCGAGGAGCGGGTGGCATACTCCGACTTGTCCACATACTTGCTGGAGTGGGAGCCGTGCGGGGCGACGTGGGAGCGCCGAGCGGCGTTCTGCGACTTCTGGTATCGGGGCGTCGTCTCCTTGCCCATGGGCGCCAGGCGTTCTGCCGAATGGTAGCGGTCGTTGAGGCGGCTCTCGGAGAGGCCCAGCGTGTGTAGTGGCTCCTGGGATTCGCAGTCGGGTAATGGCAGCGACTGACCCGGCGCTATGTCGCCGGACAGCAGATCGTCCAGCGACTTCGAGCGCGACTTGGCCTGTCCCGCGCTCGGACTGGGCGAGCTCGGCTCGCGCTCGAAGTACCGTTCGTTCAGGGCTGAGCTACGGGACAGCAGATCTCGGCTGCTTCTTCGCTTCTGCTGTTGCTGCTGGGGCGGATCTGCCTTTGCGGTGGGGGTGGGTGGCGCAGGGGGAGGGACGCCTGGCCGCTTTACGGCCTCGGGTAGGGAGGTGCGTGTGAACTTAGCACCGGAGCGGAGAAGGTAGCTCCTTGGAGCGGGGAAGGCAGGGCACAGCTCCTTCTCGGCAATCAAATCCATGACGTAGTCCAGGCCACAGCTGTCCGTCAGTTGCTGACCATCGTCGAGCACTATGGACCATCCGCGACTGGCCACGCCTAGCGTGGAGACCGCCAGAGCCGCTGCCTCCTCGCAGGAAGTCCACGAGTCGATGGCCACCGTTTGACTGGCGTCATCGGGTAACGTGAGCGGCAGGGCCATATCGCAGGTGCGCGCCCACGAGCGCCATTCCAGCCAGGCGGGCACGAAGCTGCGGCACGCCACTCCGCCCGATCCACTGCTCTGCTGGCGCAGCAGCTGGTGCAGTAGTAGGCTCCGCATGGGCGCGGGCGCCTCGTCGTCGACGAACTTCATCAGATACTTGCTGAAGGCGGCACTGGGCTGGAAGCAGCACAGGCATTGGCCGAGCAGCTGCCACAGGCGTGTGGCCTCGCCCGAGGCGGAGCCCAGGCCGTGCACCTGGTTGCAGATCTGCACCACGATCTCATCCCGCAGGCCGCGGGAGCTGAGCGCCTTGTGCACAATGTAGTCGGAGAGGAGCTTCTCCTTGGGGCCCTCCAGGGCCTTGTCGTTGCTCCATCGCAGAATCAGCTTGAACACGGCCAGGGCGTCCTGGAAGTCCTGGTCCCGCGAGGCCGCTCGCGTCAGGAGCGGGGCGGAGATGGGCTCGCGGCGCGGCTGTAGGCGCAGGCCGTTGCAGTAGACGCTGCTGAACTTTCCAAACGAGAACTGGGCCAGATCCTCGGGCAGCTGGACAGAAGCGGTGGGGGGGCCGGGCACCGTGCCCAGCACCTTCACGAGGTGCCTGTCACTGTGCGGCTGCGACCAACCCTGCAGCTTGGAGTAGATGAAGGCTAGCTCGGCGGGGATGTCCAGGTAGCTCAGCTGGCTCCTTTCCAGCACCGCCTGCTTGGCCTCACGGGCCTCGCGCGAGCGCTGGGCCGCCTCCCGGGCCTCCTGTCGGCGCCGGTGGTCAGAGCGCATCTGCTTTACGCGCCGCCTGGCCTGCTGGCCCCTCCACAGCCGCTGTGCGGTGAGTGCGGCGCGTCGCATGCGCTCAAAGTACTGCTGCTGTCGCTGGCCACGCCACCGGGCCTGGAGTCGTGTCGCGGCCGCCTGGCGCCGGGTCAAGTGGCGCCTCACAAGCATTCCGCGAACATGGCGTTGGATGCTGACGGCGGCGTGGCGCAGGCGTTCGGTGCGGCCGCTCTCGAGGGCGCGATGAAGAGCCTCACGGAGGAAGACGCGGGTGGCGCCCAACTGGTAGTCTGGTCCCTCGACGCCGGTGCGCGGCATGGCCTCAAGCAGGGCGCGGCAGAGCTCGCGGTAGGGCGTGCCGCGAGCCAGCGGCGCGGTCAGCAGGTGGCGGTAGCGCTCCACAAAGTGCTGGAAGCGGAGGCGCACCGGGTAACCGCGCTGCCTGATCTGGATCGTGTCCAGCATGCCGAGGTAGCGCAACTGTTGCAGCACGCAGGGCATGTCCATGCGCAGAGCGTGCTTCTCTTGGTTGGGCTTGATGCAGCGCACGAACCATGGATGGCAGCGGCCCATGGACTGCAGCAGCTGCTGGAGGGAGTCCGCGAAGCGCGCGGCCACCGTCGGGGTGCGGGGCTTCATGGTAACGAAGCGGCCGTTGCTTCCCTTTGGCAGGGTCTTGCCTGCGTCCCGCTGGGCCCGCAGCTGCTTGGTCAGCTCGGTGACTAGTGTGAGGCGGCTTGAGGCGAGCAGTTCGAGCACGTCCCCGCGCAGCGCGTCGCGGTTCTTGTCGAGGAACCCATCCACGCAGTACCACACCTGCCCGGCGTAATGGGTGACCCCAAACTCTTGGGCCCCGATGCGTGGCCTGGCGTACAGTTCGCTGAGGGCGTGGTTGTAGTGGCACTTCTCGAGAAAGCTAAGGTCCGTGGCCCGGGGGAAGTTTGACTCGTCGTCGAGCAGGTGGCAAATGCCCACAGGCTTCTTGGCCAGCAGGTGGATCACGGGCAGGTTGTCGTCCCAAGCCAGCGGCGTCCACTCCAGCCGCTCGCGCGCGTACTCTGCCTGCTCCAGCTTAAAGACGTGCTTGTTGAAGTAGAGCTGCAGATTCTCGTTGGCGTAGTTAATGCACAGCTGCTCGAAGCTGTTCTCGGCCAGATCCTCAAAGCCGAATATGTCCAGAATGCTGATGCGGTGGGCATCGTGGGTGCCGCCCTTCTGCACGATCGAGTTGATGCGCGACACCAGCCAGTTGAAGAGGCCCGCGTAGAGGGCCTTGGCGAAGGCGTCTCTAGCGTCCAGGGCCTGGTCGATGCCCAGCGGCGTGTGCAGGCGCTCAGCCCGAGCCTCCGTGGTGCGGCTGGTGACGGCCCGGTGCAGCCCCTCGTCGCTGATGTGCAGCAGGTGGGCGGCCCACTTGATCTCCGCGTCGGAGCCGATTTCGACCCCTTCCTGGCCGTGTCGCAACTGGCGCCGATGGAAGTACACGTTGCCCAGATGCAACACGGCGGCCAGCACCCTCACGATTCCCTCCCGCTCGCCCTCGGACACACCCAGCACCTGCATGGCACTCTGCAGTGACGCCCAGTCCACGCGCCCGCTGGCGCAGTCGGTGGCGCCCTGGTTCAGGTAGAAGTACTTGTCCGCCTCCAGGAGTCCGTACTTGCTCCGCTCCGCCTCGCTCAGCCCGCCGAGCATCTCGTAGAAGACGTGGTAGTTACGCTCCCCCGGCGCCTGCGTCACGATCCTCGACTTCTCCAGCAGATACTGAGTGATTTTGGCGCCCACGATGGCGCCGCTCTTGAAGTAAACCTCCAGGTACTTGCCGAAGCGGGAGCTGTTGTCGTTGCGCGCCGTGCGAGCGTTGCCGAACGCCTCCAGGAGAGGGGCGGCCTCCAGAATCTGCTCGGTGATGACCGCCGAGGCGGAGCCCCCGCCGGGCACCACGGCAGCCAGATACTGCATCACCAGCTTGGTGGACTCCGTTTTCCCGGACCCGGACTCGCCCGAAATTACCACCACCTGTGGCGAAGGCAGGGCCGCGTGCGCCGCCGCCCCAATGGCGAACAGATGCGGCGGCAGGACTCCCAGCGGTCTGCCCGCATACTGCTTGGCCACCTCCAGCCCGTAGGCGTCCGGGAACATCTTGTAAGGGTTGACGGCGATCAGAATGCTGCCGGCGAAGGTGTAGATGAGGCCCTTGTCGTAGCGCAGTCGCAGGTTCCACAGCAGCGATGCCTCGTGCAGGTCGTCGAGCATGGTCATGTCGTCCACGCCACTGCTGCCCAAATCCTGGCGAGCCCGCAGGCTGCCCTCGCCCGGCTGCAGCGCGAACGTTTGAGGCTGTGAAAAGAAACGAAAAACAAAATTACCAAAACCAAAACAAAACAAAAAACTCAACCAATTATCAAATTGTAATTCCCATCTCTGATCAAATCTAATCAGAGTTGATCACATCTCTATGCCATTGATGGACCCAAAGGCACCCAAAAGAAGTGCCATGGAGTGTCAAGGACTGCCAAGGAGCATCTTTTCTGAGTGCCAGCGGGTAGAGTGCAGATTGTCCTCAGTTGGGATATCTGGTTAGATAGATGGATGAATGGATGGACTCTCACATGGCGAGCTATCACATCGCTGCAGAGGGTCGAGAGCCGCTTGACCACCTGCGGGTAGCAGCACTTGCGGCGCCGGTGGCGACTCTGCTGGTATTGGGGCAGCGGGGGCAGGTCCTCTGACTCCTCCAGGCTAGCCGGCCGCTGCCGCCGCAGTACGTGCGGCGATAGCAGCGCCAGCGAAGGCGACTGGGCAGGGCTGGGCGTCACCGAGCCACCCCCACCACATAACCCGCTGCTACCACGCTGCCATGGCTCCAGGTGGAACCGTACAATGCGCATCTAACGGAACAAATCTTAACCCCGTAACCGCAAAAAAACGATTCCGAAAAGCGACTTAATCTGGCAGAGATCCGCCGTCTGTGGTCGCCGTCACGTCGATTGCTACTGAAAGGAGTCTCGCAGAACCGCAGCGTCAGGGACAGCACCAGCACCATCTCCAGTGCCAGATCCAGAGTCTGCCATGCCACAATTTCCCAAACGTTTATAAAACGGATTTTGCTCGATCCAAAACACGTTCTCCGAAAGCAAAGAACGTCGGCTAGGCGGAAGGCGTGGACGGACCAGATTCAACCATACCGGACTCGGTCAGATGACACATACACATGCATACACATACACACACATATACACACACACACACAGTAGCGTTAGAAAATGCAACGGTAAACCTGATCCGAAATATGGGATGGGATTGCTCGTCAATCGCTCTGAACTCCCTCCGACTTTTCCATTCAATTAACTGCCGCCTCTGCCACTTCTGCCGAGAAGAGTGGGAGTGTGAGTGTTAGTCTGAGTGTGAGAGTATGGGACTTTCTCCAATCGAGTTGTCCAGCGTGTCTTCCCGCGAGACGCCTCTAACCAGTTTAATATCGTTTCCGTGACACTCGTCCTACGCATTGTACCTTAGGCCTCTGCTTGGTGCAACTCTGGACTGTCATCCAGCAATCATCCCAAAGAAAACTTAGAGCGAGCCTCAAAGTTGCGTTGACCTTTTTTGAGCCATTCGCTTGCAATTTGTTATGCATCTGTTCTTCGATACGAGTGGAATTATTCAGTCTGAAAGGGTTGCCATACATATTTACATACATACTATGTACATACTTATGTACTTATGTGTAAATCGACAGTGGAAAAATTAAATATGAACCACAAAATATCTCAAGTCGAATTTGGAGGAGCTAATCGTGGGATTCTGCAATGCACTGTGGCTCCGCTGAATACAGCTTGAAATGCTGAAATATCCCACATGGACGATCAACGTAACAAATTCTGGGATGGTTAAGGGAGCAAACCTGCATTAAAACAAACTGTATCCCCAGATCCTCATGAAGGGTCAACTAAAAGTGCAGCATTAAAGAAGCATTTTGACTCTTCAACCAAACGCATGCTTACAGAGACACAAAGTTGTTCCTGCGGAATATCAAAAGATGCACATGACGAATAATGGTACAAATTTTTACCAATACCAATAAGAACGCAACTGAGACATTTTTTTTGTGTGGTTTTAGGAGCCATTTCCGCCATATGAAGGACTCATGAACCCGACTGTACATCCAATGAGTTTCTGCGTATATTTGTTCATGCTGGGAATATTCAAAAGACAAAAAAACACGAGTAGCAGCTTAAATCACGTAAAGTTGTGAATGAACTTCGGGAGGAGGTTTCTTGGTTTCTACTGCACCTTAAAAAACGGGTAAAGACTAAAAAGTACTAACAAATTTTGAACCATAGAATGTACTCCTTAAATTATATGAAGTGGCTGTTCAGCAGAAACTTCACATTAGTTTTGGATTTACTTAAAAATTCAAGAGCGTCAATAACACTACCCGGCACGATTTTGCCTCAAGGAACCAAACCGAACCATTTTTTGTAAGATATGGGGCTTAGAAATTGTCTGATGAGAATTTTTTTTGTTATACCCGGTACTCGAAGAGTAATATATTGTATTTGTGCGAATAACGGTTGCATGTAACGCACAGAAGGAAGCGTATATAAAGTATATATATTCTTGATCAGCCATGTCTGTCTGTCCATCTGTCCGTCTTGTTTGTCGGCTAGTTCTCAGAGACTATAAGAGCTAGAGCCACCAAATTTTGCATTCAGACTGCTATATGCTCACACTGAAACCAGTGTATTTCAAAAATGAGCCACGCCCCCTTCCGCCCCCGCAAAAGGCCAAAAACCTACCAAACCTACAATTTTGAAGATAAAAGAAAACTAAAAACGCCATTATATAAGGAATGGCCATATCTATCAGATTACCAAATTGAGTCGATCGGATCATTATTATGACCAAAATGAAGAAATTAAATTTCCATGGCTAAACCCACCTTGTCCAGCAGCTTTTGTTGTTCCTTTCACGTTCTCTCATTCACACTCTGCTTCTGGTTCACTCGGTCCCTGCCTATGCCCTCCCCCTGCCGATGCCTCTTACGACTTTTAACCCACCCCGTCCAGCAGCATATATTGGTTTTTTTTTGTGTGCAGGCGCTGCCTCTGCCTCTGCCGCGAGTCTGCAGTATGTGGGTATAGGGAAAGAAGATGTAGATGACAGATGAAGAAAAAATTTAAAATTTGACAAAACACCGCTGAGGTGCAGATGCACTATTGCCCCAATGACCAGTTTTGGTGGCTGTTTACGCCAAATTAGCGCAAAGGGCTTATGGCCGGAATCAATTAGTATTTTGTATAAGTAAAATGAATTTGTAGTATTAAGCTATTGAATTGTTGCATTTACGACATACTGACAGAAGTTTGTTGCTATAGAACATACATGTAATATGTGAATATGATAGAGTAGGAGGAAGAACATGTATTTAATAGGTGAATATCGCAATTGAAAAGAAGAAGAGATTAAATTGATTTGAATTCCGACTCGGTCGAACAGCAGCACTTGGCTTTTTATTTCGAGATTTTGATTCCGCACTGGTTGCTAATTTTTAAAAGTTAAAACCAAGACTCGGTTTTTAACGCTCTGTATTAGAAAAAGAGTGACCATCAAAGTTGCGTACCAGAAAATTTCATAGATGGCGCCACTTTCGAAAAATCTGCTGTGAAACCTAGCGGTCATTATTGCACAGAATGTGCAAGGAAAAAGTACCAATTTTATTTCTGTTTTAAATATCTCATAAATTGGAAAATACGATTAACTGATCCAATTTTTTTGATGCATTTTATTTAGAAGGCTTTTTACTACGTGTTCTGTAATGTGAACGATATCTAGTGGTTGGCGATGTCTTCTACATCTAGATGTAGTCCTGAGTGCCGGGTATAAAAGTTGTGACGCGTAAGAAGCGTCTCACACGTCCCCTCTCGTTTTTTTTAATACACTGAAATACACTTGTAATAGTGTGAGCATACAGCCATGTGGATGCAAATTGGGTGGATCTAGCTTTTATAGTTTCTGAGATCCAGGCGCTCAACAACAGACATGGCCATATCGACTCGGCTATTGATGCTGATCAACAATATATATACTTTGTGGGGACGGAAACGTTTCCTTCTCTGCGTTATATAAATCCATTTTTCCCCACAAATACAATATACCCTCCTATTTACTTTTCGAGTACCGGGTACAACAAAAAAGAAATCTTATCGACCGGTGGCCTCCCCAGTCAATATTTTGGTTCTATTGTGCTCGAAGAATTCGTTCAAACACCAAATTTGACAAGAGTCAAGAGCCCAGAGCCGAGAGCCAATAGCATTCCATAAATTACACGAGCCCTCAACAAACAAGGGGTATATATATATACAATATACGAGTATATATGTATAAATCATGGCTCGGCACAGCCCCATCTAATGGGTATAGGACAAGGCGCTGCTGCTGCGCTGCCGCTCACGTACACGCGTATTACAGTGCACTATGGTCCCAATGACCTTAATGTCCTTAGTTAATAACTCGCGAACGAATCAAGATTTTCGGATTTAGTTTTTTGATATTAGTTAAGAATAGCAAGGGGCCTGTTTTTTGAGAAAATGGGCGTGGCACCGCCTTTTTTTAAGGAAAAATCGGTTTTTATTTTTTTTTTCTCAACCTGTTAGCAGCAAATAAAGGATGAGAATTTGTTTAGCGGTGCAAGATTCTATAAAAAAAGTCTTAGCACGAATTAAAACAGCTTAAAAATCCAAGATAATCGCATTGTTTGTCCCACGAAGCATTCTCCATAGGAGTTTTCATTATAAAATAACATTACACTGGATATCAAACTCTAGCCCTCCAAAATAGCTAGTGACTAATACTGTGGCTTAAATGCAACGCAATATGGCACCCTATTTCACCATTTTTTTCTTCATTGTGTTCCGGCAAAAAAACATTGAAATTTCTCATTTGAGGTTATGATCTATAAATGCAAATTGTAAGAGTTGTGGTCAAATGTGGCATTTCTGACTATATACATTTTAACAATCATTTATTGCTCTTCGACACACAATAGGTTTCAAGGTGGGACTAGGTGGCACTCTATTAAAAAAACCTTTTTAAAAAATTAGTTTTTACTACGAACTGATACATATTGAAGGCCTCACTTTAGCATACAATTAAAAAGAAATCGCCGACTCCTAGATACCGTTCACATTACAAAACACGCATTAAAAACCTTACTGAATAAAATGCATCCAAAAAATTCGATCAGTTAATCGTATTTTTCAATTTATGAGATATTTAAAACTGCAATAATATTGACATTTTTTCACTGCACATGCTGCGCAATAATGACCGCTGTGTTTCATAGCTGATTTTGCGAAGGTGGCGCCATCTATGGAAATTTTTGGTACGCAACTTTGATGGTCACTCTTTTTCTAATACAGCGCGCCAAAAACCACGTCTTGGTTTTAACTTTTAAAAATTAGCTTATGGCCAAGAAAAGTGGTCATTGGGACCATAGTGCAGTGATTCGTACCAATACCAATATAGTTAAATGTTCCGTTTTGCGTGCGTCTCCACACACAAACGCAAAAGCGGCTAGTTAATTGTATGGATGCCGAGCCCTGGTATAAATGGAAGTTTGTTATCAAGCCAGCCGCTCGCTGTTGACTCTAAGTGAAAATAGTGAAAATCTTTCATGCCTAGCAATGGCGAAACCGAATCCCAATTTGAAATGCAAACAGTGGGGCCACTCACCACGAAGGTGCGAAGTCTTACGGGTGCTGGTAGTCACCCTCTGCATAGTGAGTACAGTGTGTACCATAAGTAAAGTTATCATAGTGTACACAGTGAGTGTCTCTACAATGTCTACACACCTTTCCTTTTATCAGCGCCTGGACAACGATCACTTGAGCAGCTCGATGCACCTCCTGGATCTCGCCGGGTATGGGATGGCCCATGCCCGGGTCAAACCAGACCAGATCCCCTTCGCCCCAGTCCATGGCTCAACTGTCCTCTGCTCCTCTCTCTCGGTCTCTCGCTCTCTCGCTCTCTCTCTCTCCCACAATCTCTCTATCGTCCGATGTGGTTCTGGTTAGGGTTCCAACTCCGGTCCTTCCTTCAGGTCAGAGCTCTCCAATTTGGATCTTCTTGGCTTTCCTCCAGTGGGATGACAAGGACAATGTCTATATCTCTAAATCTGTAGATTGGATTGGATTTTATTGTATTTGGGCTGGACTTCAGGCGGCTTGATACATTCCTACAAGAGAAAGAAAAAGACACAGTAAATCATTTGCTTAGTGAATATCAATTTTTTTAAGGGAAAAAAACCAAGCAACATTTAATTATTTCAAATAATGCATTCAATTATTCGAGAAAACATTCACGTAGTTATGAGTCGCCTTTCTATGAAGCGCCTCAAACGTTTTTATCATTAAACGAGAAGGGACGTGTGAGACGCTTCATACGCGTCACAACTTGTATACCCGGCACTCAGTACTACATCTGCACCTTAGCGGTTATTTATAAAATTTTAAATTTTGTCTTCATCTTTCATCTACATCAACAACACTACTCACGCCAACACGCTCCTTTAGCTCGCCACCCTCCCCTAGACCCACACACTGCAGAGTCAGGGCAGAGACGTGTCTGCGCGAAGCAGAGGGTGAATGAGAGATTTTGCAAAAAACAAATACAAGCTGCGGACGGGGTGGGTTTAGCCACTGTAAATTAATTTCTTCATTATGGCAATAATAATGATCCAATCGGATCTGATTTGGTGATCTGATAGATATGGTCATTCCCCACAGAATGGCGTTTTTAGTTTCTTTTATCTTCAAAATTTTAGGTTTGGAAGGTTTTAGCCCTTTTGCGGGGGCGGAAAGGAGCGGGCATACAGAAGGAAACCTTCTGTGCGTTACATACAACCGTTATTCGCACAAATACAATATGCCCTATTTACTCTTCGAGTACCGGATATAAAAATGCCTACCAGTGCACCGTTCACCGTGCACCATGCAGCTAATCAGGCACAGGTCTACTCTCCTCTCCACTCCTAAAGCCTCACCACTCCTCCACTTTTCCTTTACCTTTGCCAGTTGGTATTGTGTGATCGTCGTGATCGTTGCAATTTTGAACGCTTCGCAGTGATGGCTCGGGGGCACATATGTATCTTTACATACTCGTGCATACATATGTATATATCTATTTTTTGTCTCTTCGGGAATGTGACTGGGACTCGTACCGACAACGAAGTGCAATGAAATCCAACAACGGAGGCGAACGACCAAAAGAAACAATGACAACAGCGTGACTACCGTGCAACGTCTGGTAGTTGCTCGCATTATTGCAGAAGAGGAATGGGCGATCATCCGATACAGTGCACGAGCTTTATGTTATATCAAGAGTGTATGGAAATAGGAGTATCCCTAGGACAGTGGTTCCTCCCGCTCAATGAGATCTGTGCACATATATTTTTGATCTGTAGAGCCCAGAGCACAACTGACAACACACCTTTTCCATGCCAAGGTCCACCGAGACCAACATACTGTATTTACATATGTTTATATATATATGAAGTTACATCCACACATACATATGTACAACATTCTGTACGGATGTTTTTATAGCTTTATATATACTTTGTATCCACTGATATACTTTTCAAAGTTGCGTGCTCCCAAATTACTAAATATTTTCGTTTTCCCAGGACAAATATTTTTAATGCCGAAATGAAAAGTAGGTGGCCATTTGCGAATTGGAAAAGCGTGTTCTTATTTTTCAGAGCTCAGTAAAATTGGGACACTCTCAATGGTAAATTAAATATTCTATTTTCTTATTACGCTTCTTGACAAAATCGAACCTTTTTTCCTCAAGGATCCAAGCCGACTTTTTATACCCAGTAATCGAAGAGTACATAGGGTATATTGTATTTGTGCACAAAGTGGATGTATGTAACGCATAGAAGGAAACGTTTCCGACCCCATAAAGGAAATATATTCTTGATCAGCATCAATAGCCGAGTCTATAAAGCTATGTCTGTCTGTCCGTCCGTCAATTTTGTTTGTCGGATAGTTCTCAGAGACTATAAGAGCTAGAGCCACCAAATTTTACATCCAGACTTCTGACTGCCACACTGTTACAAGTGTGTTTCAAAAGTTAAGCTTTGAAATGCAAAAATGTGGATGTTTGGGAGTTATTTTTAACAATGTGGCAACTTTAAAAACTCAGGAAATTAAAAAGTTTTTAGAGCGCATGCGCATTTATTGGGAGTCTTTTAAGGTATTGCTCATCAAAATGTATGGAGAGACGCGTGAGCTAAAATTAGTTAGCCATCCCTAAAAAAATCCAAAACAAGTACGCCCAACTAGAGGTGGAGAACTATCGATGGCACTATCGGTACTATCGATGGTTGGGCAGTATCGACCTAGCTCACTCTCGATGTTTTAAAGTCTCCGATAGTGGTCGATAGTAGCACGATAGTTTCAAAAACTACAATTTTGAAGATAAAAGAAAACTAAAAACGCCATTCCGTAGGGAATTACCATGTCTATTAGGTCACCGAATTGGGATCAGATATGTTCATTATTATAGCCAGAACAGCTTCTACTTCATGATAGAGCGTTTATTAGAAACAAACGAAGCCATTGCTACAGTTTTGTTGTCCACAACAAATGCGCCGATGCCATTTACTGCTGATGAAATCAAAATATTAAAAGCTATTGTAAAAATATTAATATATTTTCATCAAGTAACTGAAAAAATATCTGGAAGTACATACGTGCCGATTTCATTCATAATACCACTGGCATATGGACTTTTTCGCAAAGTTCAGAGTGTTTCTTTACCTTATTGGATCCAATTTCAAAACGTTTATCTATATATGAACATCAAACAATGACAAGGGTGGCTACAATATTGAATCCTCGTTTCAAAAAAGATGGATTTCAGCACGAATCCAATGCGGTGCAAGCAGTATCTTTTTTGGAGAACGAGTTGGCGAATTTGTGTAACAAAGACACCCCTAGTAACATCGACGTAAAAGTGGACACCCAAAGTCATGACTCGGGCAATTTTTTTGATTTTTTGGATCAACGAGGTAGTACTAAGCGGGGAAACGAGCGATCGGATGCGATAATCATTAAGAGATAAATCATTAAGAGATAATCATTAATAAAAAATGTTTGTGAAAGGCGAACAAGACTTACTGATTATAACGTAAACGTCCTCTTATTTTTAAACCAAAATTTTTGGATTAAATAAAAATACTTAACAAGTGTTATACTTAAAAAAAAAAATATTTCTATTGCGACTATCGATGGTTTAAAATTTACTATCGTCCACTATCGGTAGTTCTCCACCTCTACGCACAACTGCCAGGGTATTTCTGGCTTCAGTACTGGAAAAAGCCCCACATATTAAGAGCTTGTTGGCGTGAAAAGTGATGTAGATTTAGATGACATATGTAGAAAAACTGTAAAATTTTTAATTTAAAGGTTAAAAAACTACTAAAGAACAGATTCCTACTCCTACTGAGTACCGGGGATAAAAGTTGTGACACGTAAGAAGCGTCCCTCATCGTTATAATTACTTTAGGTTGTCCAAAAGCATATTAAGCAGATGCTGAAAGACAGAAAAGAGCCGAGGCCAAAAACACTCTGTTTGTTGTTGTTTCTCTTTGCTGTGTGGCCACTTCTCGGGTGAAACTTTCACCTGTTTTAGGACAAATACCTTTAGCATAAATCTTTATGTACAAAACTACTGGACAACAATACACCGGTTGCGTTGTGAGGCGCTACAGGCTCATACATACGCTCCTCATACCAACCTCAGCCGTTATATCTGCACAAAAACGTGTACAAGGAAGAGATCGCATAAGAGAGATTGATAGAGGAATATTGATTTCTTTATCTATAATAAGGAACGATCTAAAGCAGTCTGAACAGGTGAAGGGTATATTGTATTTGTGGTCAAAAAATGTAACAGAAAGATGGAAACGTTTCCGATCCTAGAAAGTAAATATATATTCTTGATCAGTATCAATAGCTTCTATATCCACAATTTTGAAAGCAGGAGAAGGAGAATCTATCAGATTCAGATCAGATCAGATTATAACCAAAATTAAGAGAATATTTTCCAGTGTCTACCCCCCAACCCTTTCAACGGCTCTGTATATTGGTTTCTCATTCTATCTCGATCGCATTGTGTGGCTCTGGGGGAGTTTGGCGAGCTAAGCGGGCGTGCTGGTGTGAGAAGTGATGTAGTTGAATGATGTGATGTAGTATTTAGTATTTATTTGATAAAATTATTTCTAGCGCTACGGTATGTCTACTTTATCTTTGTCTTTGCTTTGTCTGTACATATGTACACATAAACTGACGAATACCAGGTATAAAAGTTGTGACGAGTACGAAGTGTCTCAAAACGTTCTTCCTTGTCTCCTTTTGATTTTTATTTTATAATTATTTCTGCAAAATTGTGAATTACACAGATTTTCACCACAAAACTTTTCAAGCGTTTTGGCGCAGGTGACTGTATCGGATTTGGATTTGTGGCTGTAACTAAGTAGATTTCGAGCTTCAATCGGAATCAAAATCGGAATCGGCGTTGTGTCTGGCACAATAACGAGGCTTGTTGCCAATTGGACTGACAAGTGCTTACGAATTGGCTGCGTCCATGGGGGAACCCGTTTCCGAGGAGCGGCGTGGCCAGAGCACTTCAGGTAGCGCTACGTCTGCTGAGGCCGCTGCTGCTGCTGCCTTGCCGCTTCGTCATTCCCACATACGCATTCGCCCTCTCGTTCTCGCCACGTATCTCCATTTAAACCACTCTTTAACTTTCCTTCTAACGCTCTCACTGCCAAGCTGCTTTTTGGGCTACACCAACATTGGCGCACAAAAATCTTGGCTCAGCTACGAGTTCGACCGCATTCCAATGCTAAAACGTCGCGACGCGTCGCTACCTGCAGCCACAACCACAGCAACAGCAACAGTACGATCAATGAGAAAATATCCGATGATGTGGAATGACAATCAAAAGAATTACATTTGCTTTTAATTTTTGGATCATGGGCATGGTAACAAAAACATTTCTGCTCGAACAGTTCTGCCTTCCCAGAAGTCATTGTACCAGTCCGCCAGAATGTGTACACAGATGCGATACTCCCATGTCCTAGCGGACATGTTTAGACACCTTCATTTTCATTTAAGTTCATATAGCAAAGTGTATATTAACGTATTGGAAATATGTCATGTACAAATGGTGATATGTAAAAATATACATACATACAAATCTGACTAAATATGGAATAATTATATATATATGTACATACACATATACATATATATTTGTAAAAATTAATTTATTTAATTAAAATACTGTAAATTCCAATAGTTTACCAAGCAATTCAATTTGAAGCAGTTCAACGAACATACTTTGACATTGTACCTTATGTATGTGTATATTTATACCCGGTACTCGAAAAGTAAATAGTGTATATTGTTTTTGTGGGGAATAACGGTTGTATGCAACGCACAGAAGGAAGCGTTTCTGACCCCATAAAGTAGATATATTCTTGATCAGCATCAATAGCCGAGTCGATAGAGCCATGTCTGTCTGTCCGTCTTTCCGTCTGTCCGTCTTGTTTGTCGGTTAGTTCTCAGAGACTATAAGAGCTAGAGCCACAAAATTTTGGCTCCGGACTGCTGTATGCTCACACTGAAACCAGTGTATTTCAAAAAGGAGCCCCGCCCCCTTCCGCCCCAGCAAAATGGCGAAAACCTCCCAAATCTACAGTTTTGAAGATAAAATAAAACTAAAAACGCCATTCCGTAGGAAATGGCCATAACTATCAGATCACCAAAGTGGGATCCGATCGGATCATTATTATAGCCACAATGGAGAAATTAATTTCCAGTGGCTAAACCCACCCTGTCCTGCAGCTTTTGTTGCTCTTTTTACATTCTCTCATTCACACTCTGCTTCTGCTTAACTCGGCCCCTGCCTCTGCCCTCCCCCTGCCGATGCCTCTTACGACTTTTAACCCACCCCGTCCAGCAGCTTATATTTGTTTTTTTTTGTGTGCGATCGCTGCCTCTGCCTCTGCCGCGAGTCTGCAGTATGTGGGAAGGAAGATGTAGATGACAGATGAAGAAAAAATTTAAAATTTGACAAAACACCGCTGAGGTGCAGATGCACTATTGTCACAATGACCAGTTTTGGTGGCTGTTTACGCCAAATTAGCGCAAAGGGATTAGGGCCGGGAGCAATTAGTATTTTGTATAAGTAAAATGAATTTGTAGCATTAAGATATTGAATTTTTGCATTTACGACATACTCACAGAAGTTTGTTGCTATAGAACATATATGTAATATGTGAATACGATAGAAAAAGAGGAAGAACATGTATTTAATAGGTGAATATCGAAATTGAAAAGAAGAAGAGATTAAATTGATTTGAATTCCGACTCGGTCGAACAGCAGCACTTGGCTTTTTATTTCGAGATTTTGATTCCGCACTGGTTGCTAATTTTTAAAAGTTAAAACCAAGACTCGGTTTTTAACGCTCTGTATTAGAAAAAGAGTGACAATCAAAGTTGCGTACCAGAAAATTTCATAGATGGCGCCACTTTCGAAAAATCTGCTGTGAAACCTAGCGGTCATTATTGCACAGAATGTGCAAGGAAAAAGTACCAATTTTATTTCTGTTTTAAATATCTCATAAATTGGAAAATACGATTAACTGATCCAATTTTTTTGATGCATTTTATTTAGTAGGCTTTTTACTACGTGTTCTGTAATGTGAACGATATCTAGTGGTTGGCGATGTCTTCNGACTCGGTTTTTAACGCTCTGTATTAGAAAAAGAGTGACAATCAAAGTTGCGTACCAGAAAATTTCATAGATGGCGCCACTTTCGAAAAATCTGCTGTGAAACCTAGCGGTCATTATTGCACAGAATGTGCAAGGAAAAAGTACCAATTTTATTTCTGTTTTAAATATCTCATAAATTGGAAAATACGATTAACTGATCCAATTTTTTTGATGCATTTTATTTAGAAGGCTTTTTACTACGTGTTCTGTAATGTGAACGATATCTAGTGGTTGGCGATGTCTTCTACATCTAGATGTAGTCCTGAGTGCCGGGTATAAAAGTTGTGACGCGTAAGAAGCGTCTCACACGTCCCTTCTCGTTTTGTATTAATTCTCTTTCTTTTTCCGACATTTATAACACTACTCCAGAAAATCGAATTTTTTTTCCTCAAGGATCAACCCGACTTTTTCAGATAGATATGGCATTTGAATTTTTTTATGAATTATGGTTTTTTTTCTATGGCAGAACTATTTTTTGTAGAGTTTTTAAAGTCCTAAGTTACCTAAGTATCTTACATCTGGTTGTAAAGAACTTTCCTTATTTGAAAAGCTGATGCAGCTAAAAAATGACCCCAAAACCCAACAAAAATTGATTTTTGTGCGGTATTTTTTTCGAAATTTTGACTGTAAAAACTCGGGAAAAGTCAAAAAAAAATATTATATATTTTGCCATCAGACCATTTCTAAGACCTATTATATATTTCATAAAAATTTTCGAGTCAAACTGCAAGCACGTGGGGAAAATAACCTCTACGCCAGGTAAGTATTGGAGCAAAGCTGTAACCAAGTTACATATTACGACGTGGCGATTTCCCCCTTGAAAGGCGGGTGGCCAAATAATTCCCCTCTACCTAAGGGTAGAGCGGTAACTTAAAACCTCAAAAAAAAAAAAATATTTCATAAAAAGTGGATTTCGTTCCTTATGGAACAATCGTGTCAGGAAGTGTAACAGAAGAAATAACATAATGTATAGACGTTTGTTGCCTAAGTCATCGTCAACTTCGTATGAGAGTCTTTTATTTCAGAGCGCCAAACAATATTCATGATAAACGAATCGACTTTCCTTTTTTTTTTTTAATTATAGTTCCATGTTCGCATGACTGAATGAAATAGGAGCCTTTTGTTCGATTTCTAAAGTGATTAGAGTATCAACAAACAGATACACACAAACTCATGGACAGACCGAGACGGGGGGACGCGATTTGTTAGGTGCTTAAAATGCTTAAATGCTAAGCTATGCATAAGCGAGAGTTTCGTGTGTGTTTGTGTGTGTGTCTGGTTTGTTGGTTGAATGGCTCTTGCTAGCCAGGTTCATGTGTTGACTGTCTTGACACATTCTTGGCATTGCTGAGAGTCTGAATAGCAATGGAAAGGGGACAGGGCGCAGCGTGAAGGGCGCGGCGGGGTGCGACGGCTGCCACGAAGTGAAAATCGATAGACACAAAGTATTTCGTATCTAGCCAAAAACCGGTCGTTTCCCAAACCCCAGTCCTCAATCTGCTTCCACACGCACGCCCAAATGCGATCTTTAATTAGCTGGTTTTTTCCTTATTTTGGTTTTTATACCCGGTACTCGAAGAGTAAATAGGGTATATTGTATTCGTGCACAAAGTAAATGTATGTAACACACAGAAGGAAACGTTTCCGACCCCATAAAGTATATATATTCTTGATCAGCATTAATAGCCAAGTCGATTGAGCCATGTCTGTCTGTCCGTCCGTCTTGTTGAGCGCCTGGATCTCAGAGTCCATAAAACCTAGAGCCACCAAATTTTGCATCCAGAGTTCTTATGCTCACACTGTTACAAGTGTATTTCAAAAATGAGCCCACCCCCTTCCGCTCCCGCAAAAAGGCGAAAACCTCCCAAATCTACAATTTTGAAGATAAAAGAAGATTCCGTAGGGAATATAGAAAGGCTATATCTATCAGATCACCAAATTGGGATCCGATTGGATCATTATTATAGCCACAGTGAAGATTTTAATTTCCAGTGGGTAAACCCACCCTGTCCCGCAGCTTTTCTTGTTTTTATCACATTCTCTCCTTCACACTCTGCTTCTGCTTCACTCGACCTCTGCCTCTGCCCTCCCCCTGCCCCTGCCCCTGCCTCTTCCGACTTTTAACCCACCCCGTCCCTCAGCTTATATTTGTTTTTTTTTGTGTGCGGTCGCTGCCTCTGCCTCTGCCGCGAGTCTGCAGTGTGTGGGTCTAGGGAAGGGCGGCGAGCTAAAGGAGCGTGTTGGTGTGAGAAGTTTTGTAGATGTAGATGACAGATCAAGAAAAAATTTAAAATTTGAGAAAACACCGCTAAGGTGCATATGTAGTACTGAGTGCCGGGTATAAAAGTTGTGAAGCGTGAGAAGCGTCTCACACGTCCCTTCTCGTTAGTTTTTGGTTTTCGCTTTTCGGTTTCGATCTCTTTTTATGTTGCACACTCTACTAGTATGAGTATAGCATAGCCGTCGGTACATACTCGTACTGCGATTTCCAATCAAGTCGGTTTGACGAGCAGCATTTGCAATTCCAGCAACAATTCATTTCGGTTCGTTCGATTTACTTTTAGCTTGCGTTTTTTCTGCATTATCGAGCCCCTGATAGCCTCGAGCCAGCACACATGATTATTCGATATGTGATCTGGCTTTCATTTCGAATACGTGCACAAAGATGGACACCAATGCATACCACAGCAGCGAGCGAAGCCGAAATCTTCTCTAAAAACTCCCAAGGCAACAAAAGCACTGCACCGCACTATGGTCCCAATGACCACTTTTGTTGTCCTAAATTAATAACTCGCGAACGAAATAAGATATTTTGATTTAGTTTTTTTGCTATTAGTTAAGAGTAGCAAGGGGCATGTTTTTTGAGAAAATGGGTTTTTTTTTTGTTTTCTTAAAATGTTAGAAGCAAAATAAGGATGGGAATATGTTAAGCAGTGCAAGATTATTTAAAAAAAGGTCGTAGCACCAATCAAAACAGCTTAAAAATCCAAGATAATCGAATTTTTTGTCCCACCAGGCATTCTCCATAGGAGTTTTCATTATAAAATAACATTACACTGGATATCAAATTCTAGCCCTCCAAACTAGCTAGTGACTAATACTGCGGCTTAAATGCAATGCAATATGGCACCCTACTTCACCATTTTCTTCTTCATTGTGTTCCAAACGGCGAAAAAACATTGAAATTTCTCATTTGAGGTTATGATCTATAAATGCAAATTGTAAGAGTTGTGGTCAAATGTGGGATTTCTGACTATATACATTTTAGCAATCATTTATTGCTCTACGACACACAATAGGTTTCAAGGTGGGACTAGGGGGCACTTTATTAAAAAAAACCTTTTTCAACGAGAAGTGACGTGTGAGACGCTTCTTACGCGTCACAACTTTTATACCCGGCACTCAGTACTACATCTGCACCTTATCGGTTATTTGTCAAATTTTTACATTTTTTCTTCATCTGTCATCTACACATCTACAACACTACTCACACCAACACGCTCCTTTAGCTCACCGCTCTTCCCTAGACCCGCACACTGCAGACTCGCGGCAGAGGCAGAGGCAGCGACCGCACACAAAAAAAAACAAATATAAGCTGAGGGACGGGGTGGGTTAAAAGTCGGAAGAGGCAGGGGCAGGGGCAGGGGGAGGGCAGAGGCAGAGGTCGAGTGAAGCAGAAGCAGAGTGTGAAGGAGAGAATGTGATAAAAACAAGAAAAGCTGCGGGACAGGGTGGGTTTACCCACTGGAAATTAAAATCTTCACTGTGGCTATAATAATGATCCAATCGGATCCCAATTTGGTGATCTGATAGATATGGCCATTCCCTACGTAATGGCGTTTTTAGTTTTCTTTCAAGTTTTATCTTCAAAACTGTAGATTCGAGAGGTTTTCGACCTTTTGCGGGGGCGAAAGGGGGCGTGGCTCATTTTTGAAATACACTGGTTTCAGTGTGAGTATATAGCAGTCTGGATGCAAAATTTGGTGGCTCTAGCTCTTATAGTCTCTGAGAACTAGCCGACAAACAAGACGGATAGACAAATTTGTAGATTCGCTTCGAAAACTAACTCACGCAGATTTGTACATGCATACATAAGTACATATGTACACACATATGTAAATACTATGCCAGATAGCTTTACGAGTATGCGCGTCTAAAAACAGAAAAGGGAAATTTTGAAAAGTTTTTTTTTCCCCCCCTGCTGTTTCTGAATTTACCTTGATGTCAGCCGGATCAGCAAATGCATAAAATATTCTAAAATTCAAATCCATTGGCGGAGGTGTGTCACTTGATGAGGTTTTTGCAATCAGTTTGTGCGTTGCCGCACCCGCAGACATCAGCTCCCACTATACATGAATCGAAAACACCTGAGTCTTGGGGCGTAAGACTGTGGGACGAATTACTTCGGGTCCGAAGCAAAGTACATAATATGTTCATGCTGCAACGTTGGAGCAAATGAAGTTGGGCTGTCCTCGATGGGGGGTTCAAGAGGGGACGAAGTAAATCACTCGAAATATAAAGTGTTTATCCAGGAGAAACAAATCAAACGGACTAAACCTTTACTCCGTGACAGATTTTAGTAGATAAATGAAGTAGATAGATATTGAATGAACATCGCATTAATGTTGGTTCTAGGATTATTATGGCTAAAAATATACATACATATGTAAATGTGTACATACGAATGTGAACTAATGATGTATGTATGCACATAAGTAAGCTATTTAGGCTTAAGGCCAGAAAAAAAAAAACAATTTAAAGATGTAGTAGTATGTATTTATGTATGTACTTCAAATGTACCTAAACTGATACACAAATGAATTCGAAAATAACCTCTAATGAGTCTATTGCGAGCGAATGCATTAACTCAAATTCTATCAGCTTCATTACAATTCACTAAATTCTATTTTATTCGAATGCCGGTTTTTTGCCATTCATGCAGACATCTAGCATATTTATGTACATATGGACATCCATATTTACACATGTCATTATTTTAACTAATTTTTTTACATAGAAGTGTTACAAGTTATTGCAATGCTAGCTTCTAGCCGAAAAGGCGATAAGGCTAATGAGCGATTCGGTGGGACAACGATGGGAAGGGCAAGAATGAGGAAAACAAAAGACTTAAGCAGAGAACACGAATCAGGAACACAGACGGATTAAAACTGGAAGCCATGAGCGAGAGTGGTGGTGGGACGAAGAGCCAGTGCAAGCAAGAAGAAGCACTAGGTTGTTGATGTACGGAAGTGGCCCGTGCACACTCTCGCAGACAGAAATTCACACACACTCACGTAAACACAGAAACGGGGAAATGTTCAAGCAAGGGGCCGTTGTGGCATTCCCCTATGTCCGGAACCAGTTTTTTTATCTTTCCACTACCAATTTGCTATTGTATGTACATAGGTTTTCGCATGGTTTTCGTCGATTTTTTTTCTCTTTGCACGTCTAACTGTTTTCCGTGCTTTACCGCAATCGTTCTTGGTATTCTTGCCAAATCGTCGCCGCAGCCGTCGCTGTCCATTTGCGGAGAAAATCAAATTGTAGAAAGCCGATTCAAGACGAACACGCCTGGAATTTGATTGAGACGATCCCTTCCAATAACAAGTAAGAGAAAAAACCAAAATCGCATTTGTACCTACATACTACATACTACTACATACATATGTACTTACATATGTAAATATCTACATACGTACATGTTGGTAGTTCCACCGAAGACTCAAGCACATGTGAACACAACGGAATGGGGCAGAATATCCATTCCATTCATTGCATCACATCCAGAACTGTAAATATGTACATATGTATGTATGCATGTATGATTTGAAGCGGCTAGGGTTCTGTTGTGGGTGTTATTGGTGGATAAGAAAGTTCAGTTTTTTGGCAACGGCATAACATTTATTTGTGGATACTTCGACTAGGCATTCCACGTATTTCTTCCTACAGTCATGAGACAACATATCCAAAAGTTTAATTCCTTCTGATTCGATCTCTTTAAATTACTCATATCTCTTTAATACGCCTATTTGTGGAATTCGGATTTGAATTACAAGAGAGCGCGCAGTGTTGTCTCTTTATCGCTATCTCTTTCCATTACTCACTTGCTTTGTTGTTGTTCTGCGTTTCAGTTAACCGTTCTGCTTCTGCTGCTGCTGTTGTTGGTTGTTCGTTCTGCGTTTGCTGATGTGCGTTTGTGTTTTTAATATGTTTCGATTTTTTCTCTTCTCTCCTTCTTGACTACCGCTTCTTGGTTGCTTTTAACGTCACTTCGTCACCCCACAGAACATAACATAGTGTGTATGTGAATGTATGCAAGTATGCACATAAGATGATGAACGAGCTCTGCTACATTTCATTACTGAGTCTGATTTTGCTTCTTTCCGATTCCGCTCTCTGCAGTCGTAGCTGTGACTGCGGCTCTTTTTTTTTATTTTTATTGAAGATGGTCGAGTTGTTGTTGTACATTAAAAACTTATAGCTGAACGGAACTGGCGGATCGAGTAGCAAAACAAAAAACAGATATTGTTGTGACTGTTGGTTGTTTGTGAGAGAGTGTGTATCTTTTGTGCTCGTAGTGGTTAAGTCGTGGCACGCCGCGAACAAAAAAAAAATCACTTCAAACTCCTCCGGCAGTCAGACAGCAACTGAAAACTGAAACACTCGTCGATCGTCTCACCTGTTGATCCGATCCAAAGAGAGGCTGCTGCATGAAGCAACTATAAAGGAGGACTCGTCATCGGCAGCGTTAATCGGGTCATTTCCCCCTGAGCTCAGAGCTTCAGGCGCACACTCCATTGTCGTTTCACTCGCACTTATTGACAGCACTATTACGTTTCCCTCTAAATAGCCGACGGGTCCTCCTTTATAGTTGCTTCATGGCTGAGAGCGGAGCTGAAACAGGTTTACCTGCTCACAAATTGAAACAGGCGGGCATAAAGCAACTATATAAGGAGGCCTTGTCGGTGGCAGAGTTACTCGCTGCGTTACCCAATTCTCAGTGCACGTTTGCTTGTCGACGCGGAAGGTTGGTTGCGGACAACATTTTTTTTTACATTTTTTTTTGAAATGTTTATTTTTTCAGAAGACAGGCTACTATTATGTAGCAAACTATTAAAAATTAAATTATGAAACAAATATTATGTATTTTCACATTGCTTTCAAATGATTAATCAGCACACTCCATTGTCGTTGCCCTTACACTTACAGCGAGAGCCCTTTCACTCGCACTTTTCACTCGCACTTTTCACTCGCACTAGTCAATAATTTTTTCCGACGAGACCTCCTTATATAGTTGCTTTATGCAGGCGGGTTTATTTTCCAATGGCTGAAGTATCGCTGAGCAGCTATCGATAGGTCGGCCAAAAATGTGTTGAAAGTGCTCGCAACCGCTCATTTAAAATCAAATTAAATCTGTATATCGACTCGGTAAGACTCGACTCAGTCACAACTGGAAAATTTTGACCTAACTTTGCTTGCCAAGGCAGTCATCTCATAGAATATATTTTATAGATTTGTCAGTTAACTCAGTGCCGTATGCTCTCTCTCTCTCCCTCTTTTGGGAGATTGATTTTTAGGTTATTGGGAATTATTCTTTATAGGCCAACAAAATACCATCTGGCCAAATGAGTCGATAAAATAGTCGTGGCAAGGGAAATAAGCCACGGTAATTGTCGTCTATGCTCTTACTGTAATAATGATTTGGTAGATCCAGAATGTTCTGCGTGTTTGTTCTTCCTGTATCTTCAATATTGTGCATTCCGCATGTGGATGTGCTGATGTGACTCTATCCCTGCAGTACGGGTCATCGATGCGTAAGCGGCAACACATCGACGCAGCGTAATTTTCCTAAAAATCTGACATAAGCGATAATTTTTCATACAACAAGCTGATGTCGATGACACGGAGATGTCCTAGGAGCACGTGTCATCTTGAGAAAACCGGTTTATAAGTGATGAATTTCCCTAAAAAGTAATGCATTCCGCTTCGATCCAGATCAACTTTTTATGAAAGATATGGGGCTGCATATAGAAATGGTTTGATGTGAATTTTTTTTTATGTTTATTTCTACAAAGAACATTTTTTTAAATAATTTTTAAAATCTGGTATTTTTATTAAAGTTTAGTCAATCTTTAATCCATATTTCCCAGACGTTACTCTTAAACCACAAAGTGTTGTTGGTCCACTTTTAAGCTGCATTAATCATATTTTCAGATAAACTGTAACGAACCCTTTTTCCGGGTCTCGTGACCTGTGCTGGGCTGACTCAGCGGCCTCGACGACCAAGTAAAAACACAGGATTGGTTTATTTCTGACAATTGGGGTTTTATTCAATATTAATCTCTATCGCTTAGCCTAGCTTATGGCTATGTTACCGCTATCTTGTGACCTGTCGATTTCTGACGGTTGGCTCCGGGCGTTGCACGTTGGTGCCGCTGAACTGGGGCAATTGATCTTAATCCGCCACACCAATTCCGCACTCCAACGGTTCGCCTTTCTCTACCTTAACCTCGTCCGAAAATCTGTTGTTCACTCTGATTATGCAAGACTCACTCTGAGCATTCGATGTCGCGGGTCCCGTTACGATTTCCGCTATTATGCACTTCGATTCACTTATTCACCCGAACACTCGGCCTAGCTCTTGGGCTGCTCACGCGTGAAGCTTCCCTCGCTTGGCGGCCACCCTCCTTATATAGGCGCCGGCTAACGGTTCTAACACGCGGTCAGTGTTTTTCCATCGGCGATTCTGATGCTTTCTCCCTTCTTCGTAACTGGACCCCGATTCCATGGCCATATTTGGGCATGCGTTGGTCCGCTGCCGGCCCGATCCCATCCTTCCACTCTCTTCTGCGCCGCCGTCTCGGGCTCCCCGCTCTCTGAGCGCCTCTTCTAAATTCGCCGTGTTCGGATATCCGAGCCCCTGGCTTTAACCCTCTACAGCCTGTGAGGGACACGTTCCCTCACACTCCCCTCTTTCTTCGAGAAGCGGAGAACCTTGGTTTTCCGCTGACTCGGCGCGCCGCTCTTGCCTGCGCGCGCGCAATTCAATTGATGCCGGTCCCCGTTACGATTTTCCATTCATTTATTTTTTTT
>NW_022995767.1:78337-83594 GCF_900245975.1 Drosophila guanche
GCTTCATCCTGCGTGATGGCCTTTCCCTTCATCCCTACTTCGGCTGGGGCTTCAGGTCTGCCAGGTGGGCCGTCCGTACATGATAGATGGTGCTGCCGCACCCATAAGACCTCTCCTATCTGTGGCTTCCACTCCCGTCTCCTCAGGTTGTAGTGCCTTGCCTGATCTTGGGCCGCCCTCTCCAGATTGCGTCGCACCAACTGGAAAATTTCCCTCAATTTCGATGCATTTTCCTCGGGCGTTCTCGGCCCCTGTCCTGTTCCTAGGGCTCCCTCGTCGTACAGCGCGTTTGGCAGTCGGGGCTCTCTTCCTTGTACGATGTACGCTGGAGAATAGCCCGTTGACTCTGCCACGCCTGTATTCACAGCTAGCATCAGCTCTGGCCATTTCTCATCCCAGCACCGCTGATCACCCTCCGTGAACTGTGCGATCATCGTTTTCACTGTACGGTTTGTACGTTCCGTCGGGTTCTCTTGGGGTGTGTATGGCGCGGTGAATTGCTGTCTGACCCCCATTTCCCCCAAGAACTTCTTGAACACGCGGCTTGTAAATTGGACTCCGTTATCGGTGATCATCACCTTTGGCACTCCAAATCGAGCCAAGATTCTTTCGCGGACTGCCTTCACCAGCGCTTCCGCAGTGGCTTTCCTCAACGGTACCAATAGCCAGGTAAACCTCTTTGCTAGGTGATTGTGGTTGTCGTAACGCAAGGGTACGAATCTAGAGCCGTCTCCAGGGAGCTTCAGGCGTGTGTGACAACGGGTACCGAGAAGACCCTGGACCCAGTTGTAAAAGGGTCGACGGGCATGGACCGTACCAAACTTTGCGTCCGTCCAAAGCGTGGAAGAGTGCATACGGGAGTGGTCCCGGTACATCCCTGCCCAATAATACCTTGCGGCAATTCGTGCCATGGTCTTCCGACCGCCTGCATGCCCAGCCCCTTGGGAGTCATGATTCTCCCTGAGAACCTGTTCCCGTAGATTCGTGGGGACACACAGCTTCCACGCCGCCACCTCCTCGTCTCCGGCGCGGTGGGGAATGTTTCTGTAGATTCCACCACCCTCCTCTACATAATCTGGGAATTTTTCCGGTTCCTCCTTCATCCTCTCCTTCACTTTTCGGATCCATCGGCACCCTTCGCCGATATCCGGCTCCCCTTCACTGCCTTCTTCATCCTCTATCCGTAGGCATCGCTCGGCCACGGGCTGCCTAGACAATGCATCCGCCACAACATTCAGCTGCCCCTTCCGGTACGTCACCTCGAACACGTACTGCTGTAGCTCTAGGGCCCATCTCGCGACTCTTCCCGTTGGGCTCTCGATGCTATTCAGCCACTTCAACGCCATGTGATCCGTGATCACTTTGAAGCGATACCCTTCCAGATATGGCTTGAGCTTCCTAACGGCCCAGACGATGGCGAGACATTCCTTTTCGGTAGCCGAATAATTCCAGAGGCGACGTAAGTCGCTAGATGACCGTATCCTCTAGTGGGCGAGCGGGGACAGGCAAAGAACACAATCCTAACGGGGATTAGGCATTAGTGATCGTAGGCAAACGTTCTGCTTGAAAAAGCACTTCAGCCCCGTGCGGTTGTGACCCAGCCGGTGGTTGGATGAAAAATGGCGAAGCTTGCCCGCCTGTCGTTCTTCACTCCACTCCCATTTGGTCTTTTTCTTCAGCAACGCGGTTAGCGGCTGTACCAACGACGCAAAGTCCGGCACGAACGTCGATACCACGAAGCCACCCCCAAATACTGGCGAAATTCCTTCACGTTTGCAGGGGGTTTTAGTTCGGCTATTGCCGCCACCTTCTCAGGGTCGGTGCAGATTCCATCTGCCGTCACCTTGTGGCCCAGATATCGCAGCTCCCTTCGGAAGAACTGGCTGAAGAGACGTAAGTCAGCGTTTAACCGAAGAGCCTCGGAAGCCTTGTGGAGGAAGTCTAAAAGGAACACGAGGATCTCTGTTCGTCCGATGACAATAATATCGTCTTGGTACGCGAACGCGTGCGGCATCATCTCAGGGCCGATCACCTGATCCAAAGCCCGCTGAAAGGTGGCCGACGCGGAGTGCAGTCCAAACGGTATCACCTTCCATTGGTACAGCCCCTTGCCGGGCACAGTAAATGCGGTGACCTGACGGCTTCGCTCTTCCAGCGGAATCTGCCAATATCCGTCCTTTAAGTCCAAACTGCTTATGAAACGGGCTTCCCTGAGCTGGTCCAATATGAAATCGATCCTGGGCATGGGATACGCATCCTTCACTGATTTCGCGTTCACCTGGCGGAAGTCCACGCACAGCCTCCACTGGCCAGTCTTCTTTGTCACCATCACGATGGGCGAGCTGTACGGGCTCTTGGAGGGTTCGATGCACCCCAATTCTAAATGCTCATCCACTTTTCGGTTTATCTCTGCTTGCATCTTGGGGTTTTTCGGGTAGTATCTCTGTTTAATCGGTCGCGGATCACTCATGGTGATCGTATGAACCGCCACATTAGATACTCCCTTGAGTTTCGAAAATCCCTCCAACTCGCGAGCCAAGAACTCTTCCGTTGACTCTTCCTGACCCCCTTTTGTCTCGGCTTCTACCGGGATCAAATCCGCTGTTCTAGGTCGGATCTCTTCCTCCTCCGGGCCTGAGTATCCCACTACCGCTACCGACAGCCTTTCTTCCGTGCCTTTTTGCACTCGATCTTGGGCAGGAATCACCACCCTGTGGCCTGCACAGGTCATCTCTGCCCCGACCGCTTGGAGGAAATCCCAACCCAACACCAATTCGTCAATGATTCCTGGCAGAATCAGCAGCGCCATCTCAATCTCCCGGCTCCCGAATGCCACCTTTACCTTGAGTTGGCGCGTCACCTCCTGACTGTGGCCATCTGCCAGCCGCACTCGCTTCCTCACCGCAACCTCTCTCCCCCGCCCCATTCACCTTTGCGGCCAACTCCCAGCTGATGAAGCTTCTGGTGGCTCCCGTGTCCAGCGTTGCCCGCCACTCCGTTCCTCCGATGGCCACGGCGGCTGACAGCTGGGCCTCCTCGCTTCTCAGTCCTCCGACTAGGTTGTGGGGGCGGTTTCTTGCGGCTGGGGTCGCGGGGCGTTTCCCGCTTTCCGGCAGCACTCCCGCGTCGGAATTCCCACCTTCCCGCACATCCAGCAGTACGTGAGGGGCCGAGCTTGTCACTCTCTTGACCAATGCTCCCCGCTCCCACACCTTCTGCATGCCTGTTCCGGGTTCTGAACGTACCCGTTCACAATAGCCGTCGTCTGAGCCGGCAACGCTCGGGCGCAGGGAAGACACGTGGCTGCCGTGTGAAGACGAGGGCGGCCGAACGACTTGCCTAAACGCCGAGCGCGGGAATACTGGCCTAAGAGGGCAAGGAACTCCTCGCGATCTCTCTCTAGTGCCTCGAATTCGTCTGCCAAAACCATCATCGACTCCAAATCGCGGCATCTATGCGGTCGCATGTACGCCCTCAGATGCATGCCTGTTCCGGGTTCTGAACGTACCCGTTCACAATAGCCGGCGTCTGAGCCGGCAACGCTGCCCGCGTCCCTTCTGTGCACCCTGCCGTGTGAAGACGAGGGCGGCCGAACGACTTGCCTAAACGCCGAGCGCGGGAATACTGGCCTAAGAGGGCAACCTTGAGGAGCGCTAGAGAGAGATCACGGAGCTTAAGCAGACGGTTTTGGTAGTAGCTGAGGTTTAGCGCCGTAGATACGCCACGCATGTACGCCCTCAGATCCGGCATGCTATTCTCCCTTATCAGTTCCGTTTGCTCTTCCTGTGGACACTTCAGGGGCCTCATGAGAGTCTGCATCTCCACCATGTAAACTTTGAATGGCTCTCCCCACCTCTGCTTCCGCAGCCTCACCTCCTGCAGTAGCTTCTCAAAATATCCTCTTGGCAAGAAATAAGCTTGGAAGCTGCTGGAGAAGTCTTTCCACGTCTTCCATTGCCGATTGTTGGCCACGAACCACTTGGGATCAGGTCCGGATCCAGCCCGTACGTCTCGGCGGACCACTCGACCTGCTCCTTCTTGAGCTCTCCGAAGCAGCAAGGCAGCTTGGCTTTACTGGTGAGAGAGTGGACGAACCGGTGGAATCGCATCAGGTCCCCACGGCCGGCACCCGGAACACCGAGTACCTTGGGGGAAAGGCCCAGAGCCGAAGACAGAGGGCTTGCCTGTCGATGCCGGCTGGGTGTCGGAGTGACCGACCGCTCGGGCACCGCCATGCTCGCGATGAGCTCCTGCTGAAACTCAGCCGGGCACTTCCATAGCGCCGCCGCCGCCTTCCCTTGAGGTAGAGCGAGTTGCTCGTACGTGGCCGGCTTGTCGTCAGGCCGAGGCATCGGTGACGTTCTGCTCGCCCGACATTCCCAGACCTCCAGTAGATCCGCATACTCTGGCTCTCCGCCGTGTTCCCTAACCCACTCTTTGAACGCCTTCCTCATCTCGTCTAGCGTCCCCTCTAATCGTACGCCAACCGCCTGAGCGCATTGCACCAGATCCTCTTTCCTCAAATTGTGGATCCATTGTCCTTTTCCCATCGTGCCCTTTGATCTATCAGACCACCTTTCCTTACGTTTTTTACTTGTTTTGGTCGTGAGGCCCCACGTTGGGCGCCAGTTGTAACGAACCCTTTTTCCGGGTCTCGTGACCTGTGCTGGGCTGACTCAGCGGCCTCGACGACCAAGTAAAAACACAGGATTGGTTTATTTCTGACAATTGGGGTTTTATTCAATATTAATCTCTATCGCTTAGCCTAGCTTATGGCTATGTTACCGCTATCTTGTGACCTGTCGATTTCTGACGGTTGGCTCCGGGCGTTGCACGTTGGTGCCGCTGAACTGGGGCAATTGATCTTAATCCGCCACACCAATTCCGCACTCCAACGGTTCGCCTTTCTCTACCTTAACCTCGTCCGAAAATCTGTTGTTCACTCTGATTATGCAAGACTCACTCTGAGCATTCGATGTCGCGGGTCCCGTTACGATTTCCGCTATTATGCACTTCGATTCACTTATTCACCCGAACACTCGGCCTAGCTCTTGGGCTGCTCACGCGTGAAGCTTCCCTCGCTTGGCGGCCACCCTCCTTATATAGGCGCCGGCTAACGGTTCTAACACGCGGTCAGTGTTTTTCCATCGGCGATTCTGATGCTTTCTCCCTTCTTCGTAACTGGACCCCGATTACATGGCCATATTTGGGCATGCGTTGGTCCGCTGCCGGCCCGATCCCATCCTTCCACTCTCTT